>NW_027280999.1:150000-236085 GCF_046629955.1 Centroberyx affinis | reverse complement strand
GCTCCAACACTATGAGTCACAGCCGGTTCTGTGGGAGTCAAAAGTCCCCTGTCAATACCTGTGATTGCATTGTCAACAACAGAATAGAAGAATTTACAGTAATAAGGGTGGGGGGGGCATGTTTGGTGGCTGAGAGGAGAGGAAAATTAGGGATTGTGTACTATAGTGTTGAAGAATGAGCACTCAATGGAAATTGCGCACACAGGGCGATTGCATATACATGGTATGTGCATTTCCCCACACACAAACTCATAAAAATAAATCCCACCCTCATCTCTCTCTCGCCCACACTCACAAACATACAAAAATACATACAGGCACAATATAATCCAATTATAATTAGGGGGCTTTGCGTTCTGCAGGTGGCTGTTGTTGAGCTCTGGGGCTCTAAACAAGCAGCTGTGATGACTCAGAAACCCGCACACAGGATGGGGCTGCCAGTCCCACCGTTGGAACACTTCCTCATTACCGTTCTCTTTGATTGATCATCCATGTCGCTGTGTGTCAAAAATGAGCGAACTGTTGAGCAAACCACAATTGAACACCACCTGCTTTCAGTTTTGAAGACACACTGACACACTGTTTGAAGACAAGCGTACTTCTGCATGACCTCAACCTCATAGACCTCTTTCATAGCGGAAATTGACGTCACACTCGGGGGAAACAACCTACCTATCTGCTACTGTTGTGTCCCAAGATGCACATCATACAAACGTTGAGAATCAGACACACAGTTATCATTTCACATATTCCCCAAAACAAATGTATCAAAATAATCCAGAGGGATTTGTTCACATTTTACCCACCATAGCTAGATCAGAATGTAGCCAGTAGCTAACTAGCAAGCAAGATAGCTAATCCCTGCTACATTCAAGTAGTCATTGTAGCGTTTGTTTCTGAGATTGCCATCTAAATTGATAACTGTTAGGTCTATCTGAAGTCTTCACTTATTGAAGTAGCCCGTAACTCTAGTTTATATGGCAGTCTTCAGGTTGATCCCAGGATATCGCGATTACATACCAAGTAATTAACAAAATTCTCTGTGCATGTAAATGTAGCCAATATGTCTTAAGGGGCAGTCACATCTGAAATCGCCCAACGATTTCGCTCTTGTGACAAAAAAGGATGTTAGCACATTAGCTACAACAGGAAAACCATGAATGTAACATCTAATAAAATTATATAGGCCTATTTTATGTTTTTCCTCAGAGATCAACATGGGTAAACAAGTCTTTCAGCTGCAAAGTTCACCAAATTTAAACCCTGCACCAAGGCGAAGTGCAAAATCAGTTTGCAACCAGAAGCGATGCGTGGTTTCCAGCTGACGTCAATGGGAAGCAACGTGAATCTCCGTAGGTTTGTTCTAATGTGACTGCGGCTTAAATTTATTCAGAATGAAAAGACTGTGGTTACAGCTGAATGAAAAATTTCATAAACTATAACTACAAACATGAAGTCAAGTCGGAAGCAAGGGTGGCTGAAGATTTGTAGTAAAAAAAACCAAAAAAAAAACCCATATTGGCCAGTCAGTGGTAGCCCCCTCCCTGGATTAATTTGGTTTAGTTTGGAGAATCAATATGCTATCATGAAATCTAAACAATATCAGGTTTTGCTCCAGGCTTGGTTTCCTGGAAACTAATGACACCAAATGACCCTTTTTGGATGAAATATTCGGCCTTGATTTGTGTCTTTTGTATACAATGTGCACAATGTTTTAGCCCTTTCTCTGCTCCTTGAGAGTATCTCCATGCCTCACAGTGGATCCAGGCTCATCACCTCATCACACATACATCTAATCAACCTCTCGGAAGGAATTCATTCCTTTCCAAGACAGCGTTGTCTATGTAAGGACTACCTTTAGATATCTATGCCAGTGGGCAGCAGCCCACTACACGGCCTTTCGTCCTTGCTAGCTGCATGCAGGTAAGAAATCAAGGTCCAGCTTGAGTGACAACTAATAATTTAAATCTGATCATTTCATTGATGAAACTAATTATTACCTTCCTCATCAAAGATATGCTTTATAATGTGATTTCACATTACCTTGCAAGATAACACAATTTATCCAAAACACCCAGGTCAGCTTTTAACTTCGGATATGGTATGAAACATAGATGTCTTCACCAAAATATGTATGTCGCAGTTGGATATCTCAAAGTCATATTGGTCTTTACAAACCAATTTCTCATTTTCTAATCAGGGTATGCTGATGAAAGATAACATGTAATCTGAAAGTGCAGCCATCTCTCTCTCTCTGAATTAGAGTGCTGTGCATTGATTTAGCAGCAAAGATCCCAGACACTGTTGGCTGATTTATATGTTGCTGGCTGCATTTTGTCATCTTCCTGCCATTTACCAATGCTTTTAACTGGATTGATTCTTGAGAGTGTCTGCCCTAAGGAAGGTCAGACCTCAATTGACTTAGCCATTCCCATCTCCCACTCTGCCCACTATTGGCACCAAGCCAGGTAGGCTTCCTCAGATAGGCTCCTGGCTCAGATGGGAGGGAGTCTCATTGGTTCAGAGAGGACAGGACGATTTGATTGGCTGTGGGACTTCACACTACAAGGGCGTTCTCACTGCTGCCACTTTCTCTTACCCGACTCCTCCCCCTCCCTTGTCCCTCTCTCTGTCTCTATCTGTCTGGCTCACTCCCTCTCTTTCACCCTCTATCTCTCTAGTGCTGAGGTAGCAAAAGAAGCACAAACTGTCCAGACATTTTGACCTCCAGATTTACGCAAGATGACAGAGGGACTTTCTTGGAGAATGAGCCAGACAGAAAGAGAGACAGAGGGTGAGAAATGTCAGAAAGGAATGAAGGCAGTGAAAAAGGCAGAAAGTAGGGGAAAAGAAAGAAAAAGCAAGTCAGGAACTTGCTCCACACAAAAAAATATTTCAGTGCGAGTTGAGTTTGTCAATAGAGTATGCAGTGAAATAAGCTGAGCTTTGCAATGTTGCTGTACCACACACACACTCTCTAATGCTTTGCTTCCTTTTCAGCTCGACCAATGTGGCTATTTGCCATGTGCATAGATTTCCTCATTATGCTACACTTGGTTTGAATGATTGCCTCTGAATTATAATTTGCTGAGTCAACCAATTTCCAAAGTGGCCAATACTGTGCTGTAGCCCCTGAATCTCATCTCCAGTCAATCCATTCAAATGGACAACATGGGCCGTCTCCAAATTACCCTCTGTTCTTTGGAAGACATCCCACAGGCATTCTGCTTCCCCCTGTTGGATATGTGATACATTATGGATTGGATGGAGGAAAAATGGCAAATCACCAGGGAGAAAGCTAAGCTAAGACAGTCTGCAGAATGAGATGATAGTTCTGTAAGCTGCTAGATACGGCAAGGTCTTACCTTTGTACAGGGAGAGCTGCAATAGGCAGGAAGGAAGCAGGAAGGAATCATGTATCAGTACTTGGAGTGCAAATGTAGTGCATCACTGGTCACTCCGAGTCTCTCACACACGTCTGGTAGAGGAAGAGCACCGAGACAAAGATACAAAAACAAAGATCATCCCACCCAAATCAGCAATCATTTTGTTTTGTCACTTTTTTCAAATGGAGGATATCTCATTTCACAACAAAAGACAATTAGCCTGTGACCCACTTTGGGTCTCACCTATACTTAGACAAACACACTGGAAAAGAACAAGGAGGTTGAATGATAGCATCATTGTTTCCCTCAACTGTGTGGTCCAAAGATGGCCAAAATGTATAGTAATATATTTTCACCCTCCAGTAGATTAGAACTGTAGCCTGGGCTGAGCCCACTGTCTGGGAGGAAAATCTTCACCATGCCAAAAGCTACAGAGACTCCATGACTAAGATAACTTTACATCTATTCAACCTCTAGGAAGGAATTCATTCCTTTCCAAGACAGCGTTGTCTATGTAAGGACTACCTTTACATATCTATGCCAGTGGGCAGCAGCCCACTACACGGCCTTTCGTCCTCACTAGCTGCATGCAGGTAAGAAATCAAGGTCCAGCTTGAGTGACAACTAATAATTCATATAAAAACATGAAAATATGAGCTTGGTGACGTTACAAAAGCAGCTAACATTGAGGTGAGGAGATAGCAGTGTGCATGTGGATGACTGACAACCTGGGACTATGCCCTCTGGCTTCAGAGTTTGCCTCATTTGTGTGATGCTTGAGGCTCAAAATCTATTTTAAAAAGCAAATAGAGCAATGGTGCTATTATTATTGCTGATATTTTAACATATTTGCATACTCAAAAATGTCTGCCCAAAATGGGGATTAATGGGGTTCACTCGAACAAAATGCCAATTTAGAAATCCTACCTGCCTACCGTGGATTTAAATGTTATTTTCATGCTTTATATTTGCTTTCTGTCTGTGTATTCTCTAAAGGTTTTATAGATATAGGAGAGCTTTGAGAATACAATATTTAACACGAGGAAAGACTTGTGGAGAAAATATATCTGAAAACCATCTGAAATATTTGAGCTACAAGAAGGAGAATTCTAGGTGTGTTTGATTCAAATCTGCACTAACTTCACATGGTAGTAGCTCCAAAACTGCAAGAGGTAACTTTGAACTTCAATTTGAACTTCAGTACCCTGAAATCATGTGCCATGATGTCTGTAAACTGCACACAGCACGCTCACGTTTACCAACCCAGCCTGTCTGTGATCGCTTTATACCAAAGGGATTAGAGACACAAAGATCTTTCTCTGGACAGAGCACTCGCTGCTGTTTAGGTTGTAGTTTGTATTTTGCTCTTAAGCTTCGATTCATCACTTTATGACACCAGAATTTAATTTGGGCAAACCTACAGGAACTCAATTAGTGAGGATGGGATGCTCTTCTCTGGTGCAGACCCACTTTGTGATATTTTTACATAAAAATCTTGCCTAGTGCAACTTTATCTTCCTACCCCACATTTATATATAGTCGTAGTAGGAGCATAATTCAAATACCTTTAACTCTCTCTGTCCTCTCATTAATTGAAACATTCCTGTGGGCTGCTCACCTCCCACCAACCTCTCTTATTATTCCTCCATAATGTCAACACTAGGGAGGGGGCTACCACTGTCTGGCCAATCACAAAGCTGTAAAGAGTGCAGCCCCCTGCCCTAATTGGCCCAGGGGGCCTGCTGCTGGATGTAATGAGAGCTGACATTGGGCGCCAGTGGGGAAACATGTTTGCGTTTGCCTCTCCCAAAGGCCTCTCTCTCCCCTCATGCTCTCCTCCTTGTGCTTTTACAGTCAGCCAGAGAACCCAGGGCCAGGCCATGACGCATGTGTGTGGGTGGGTGCGTGTGTGTGTATGTGTGTGTAGGTGTGTGTGTGTGTGTGTGTGTGTGTGTGTGTGTGTAAGAAGGGAGCAAGATGAACTTGAAGATAGAGTACGGCCCCTCATCAGCAGAGTGAATTAAATATAGATGAAGGGGCATGAAAAATGGAGATACAGAAAAGTCATTAAAAAGGAACTCAACATTTATTTGATTTGTAATTCCTCCATAAAAAAAGAAAAATAGATGGGAGCGACAAAGAATTGAAAGTTAAGGTCCCTAGTGCTGCGCTATTAAAAACGAAGAAGGCAGACTTTCATAGTGCAGCAAAATTTGTGTTTATTTAATAGGCGCTTTAATATATTTCTGTCATCACTATTTGTATCCTCCCTCGTTTGGGTTACAGAGCATTAGAGCTGCATCATGGACACCTAAAGATTTACTGAAAGTCACCAGACAGAAGTTACAAAAAAGAAATATAGTATTCATAAAAGGGTTTTGTGGCAAATAATATCACAAGTGCTTTTCTTTCATGAATACAGACAACACCTCTAATAATTTACCAACACCACTTATTGAGATGACAAAGGGTTTGGAGTAGAAGCATGATAGATTCATTTATTTACAGTCTTGGATAACATCATGCTGAGTGATGAGATTAAATAGGTTCAGCATACAAGATGACAAAATGTACTGATGATCATGTATTATATTGCTTTAATGGTTATTGTAAATTAAGTATTGTGTGTGTGTGTGGATGTGTGAGTATAAAGTGTGCTTGAGTAGTTGCATGGGTCAATCTTTATTGTTTTACTTTAGTGTTTTATTATTTTGATGTATCAAATATTTATCTAGCTGAGGAGTTATTTATTGTGTCCATTGATTGTAGCTGTGGAGGCAGTCCCTTAGGCTGTTGGAGGATGGGGTCAGTTTATTTCAACCATCATATCAATTGGTTTTAGGAGTCAAATAGTATGATTATTGCTGGTTTTGAGTTTCTATGTTTAAGTTAGCCAATACACAAGATTAGTGTAGGGAAGCAGGTTATAATGTAGCTGTAAGTACTGACGTTTAAGTATGCCAATTAAATATACCTAAGAAGTTAAAGTAACTTTCAATAAAGCTGGTTAGTTTTATGTATTGAGTGATAGGTTTGAATGATTATTAATGACTGCATGCTTTAGTATGTTATGTCTTTTTACAGTGCCATTTGTCAATGTTGTGTCTGAACAGTGATCTTACGTAAGAGCTGTCACCTGGCCTATAAACATTACTACCACAGGAATTTCAGACATGCACAGTTCGACAAGGACCTAGTAAACATCCTACAGTCACTTATCGACTTCAGCAGATCTAGCTGGATCTTGATGTAGCTGCTTCCTCTGCTGGCAAGCTCAATAAAACGTTTTACTTATAATGTGCTTTCCTCATACCCAAAAGCAGTAAAGCTGGGATCAAAATGAAAGATTAAAAATAAAATCCTACTCTGACCAAGCACAATATTTCATAAACATGCGAGCCAGATGGACCGGAGCAGAGAAAATGGATTCAGGACAGGAGTGTGTGAGACATCTTGGAGATGATGTGGAGGCGGACTAGGTCAACAAGTCTGGGAAATGAAAGGAAAGGGAACATGTTGAGAGTTCATTTTTACACTCTTTCCTCAAAGGTTAGTTTAGTAAAGCCTACTCTACAGGCCCTTAAAATAGTGCCACAGTATTATTAAGTTTTAACTGTTATACTGTTGCTGTTGTACAGAGAGAGAGAGAGAGAGAGAGAGAGAGAGAGAGAGAGAGAGACGGGAAAGTAAAAACCCTCTGATGAATACATCTGTCCTTGGTGCAGATCAAAAAGCAGTGGGCTGAAACAGTGAAGAAATAGCAGCATGAAAAAGCCTCTTATCCATATCAAGGCTCTAATGAAATATAACATCCTTAGATGAAGAAATAAGGAGGTGAGTGCCTCATTATCAGATTCAATTTATTGAAACAATGTTTTTATTCTATTTATATCTTCCCAAATCATGATGTGTATATATATATATATATATATATATATATATGTATATATCATGCTGGCAGCATAACACAAGACTTGTTGAGGAGAACACACAGGTAGTTCAACCCGGATAACATATGAACATTGATTATGCAAATTCTGACACATTGATGTATAAATTCATATTACATTTCTTTGGTTTTACTGATAATGGCATCAAAAACAAAGTTATACATGGGCTGTGTTTGGATGAAGTATTCCTTCCTCCTTTCCTCTGAGGTTTATGGAGATTGAATGTGACTGGCTTGGCAAAATGTTTTCACAAGAATAACTGGTAATTATGAAATTCTCAAGAGAGGAAAGGGGAAATGACAGTCTTCAAACAGGAACTTTAGTGCATCCAGCATCTTAGAACGACAATGCAAAAGTAAAAGCTTCCTAGTAAGTGTTTACCAGTGTAATACCAGTTTGTCTCCTAGGCCATGGTGGAGTCTATAGCCATGTGTACCCACCAGCAATCTTAATTCAGTTCTCATTACCTTTAGAAATGTTGTGAAAACGGCATTTTAGAAGATCCATACCTGGCACAAGAAGCCGTTGGAGATATTGACAAAGCTGGTTAGGCTGTAGGATTGGTTGTCACTGAGGGATGAAATTTAATTTTGAGGAGGACAAGCTGAGAATACAGAGGCAGCGTACAGCAGAAACACTTTTTCAATTTTCCTCCTGCGTCATCCCTCTCTTCTTCCATAAATATCCCTTATCTTTAAGAGGAGGGAAGGGTGGCAGGGGGGGCATGGTGGACCAAGTGATTAATGATTGTGTGTGCGTGTATGTGTGCATGTGCACTCGTGTCCCTCCTATACAGTAAGGCCTTGCTTCGTGCCTCCATACCCTCAGCCAATACAGACAGACTGTACAAATCTAGAAGAGATGGAAGAATGATAAAGTCTGGTCAGGGAAATTCAAATAGCTACATTGTGCATAAAATTGTGCTGCTGGGAAAACTGACCAGTGGCTTGGTTAAGGCTTCATGTAACACTACAAATAGCTTGTACATTAAATCAGATTTCAGAGGACATTCATACATTGAATTGTGAATATATCATGTAGTTTGTGAGAAGATGTTCTCTGAGACCCGTTATTTGGAATACAGCGAGGAATGCATCGGCTGCTACGGATCTGCAAATATCAAGAGGAATTTCAGTTTATCTGATCGCCATCCAATGTGACTCAAAGCATTTTATAAAAATGGTATCCTGCTTGCAACAAGATTTTCTCAAGCCAGAGGCATTTGCCTGTTGAACTTTGCTTTTAAAAACTAAGTATCAACTTTTAAATCACTTCTTAAAACATACTTTTATCATAAGGCTAAAGGCCTTGATAAAAGGTCTTATATAAGGCCTTTTTTTTTTTTTTACAATTTTGGCTCTTCTTGATGCCTTGTCTGTTATTTTATCTTTCTGCCGATTACAATTATTAAAAGTTTTAAAATCTCAAGATAATCAAGATGCTCATAAGCAGTCTTTCTAAAGACTAGGTCACATGTACTACAACCACCGCCCAAACATAATAGTTGTAACATACAGTAGGATATAATATAGTTGAGCCCTCTGTGCTATAATCATTAGTTAAAGCAGGCATGTTAGGCACACACCAACTGTATCAGCAGAGAGGCAGGAGCAGTACAGCTGGGCAGCTGGGTTTCCACGGCTGTTTAGAGGAATAGAGTGCATTAGAGACGGTTAAAAGGAAGTGGAGAAGGGGAATTTTGGGGAAATCTGTTGGCTCAGTTCCAAGCCCCAGTGCCTCAACGGGCAAACCTTAGTGTGCAGGGGTGGGCTAAGGAAAGCACACATATAAATGTGTGTGTGTGTACGTGTGTTTGTCTGGCTGCTACAACGCTGCCATTCAGAGTGACCCCCAGGTTACAGCCATCCTATGACATTACACTATTGACCTATTCTAGAGATGCTACAGCACATCTGACCTGGTCCTTAAAAGTCAAATCCATATTGCTGTATATACTGCACATACTAGGAGGGTCTATAGGAGCTAAAAAAACGCACTTATCCTTAGCCTGTAGATTCCCAGATAACCACACACAATTTTAGATTATTTTTTAACCAGATGACAACATCTGTCATATTTGGCCTTCCTCAGTGTCTACATTCTGTTAGGCTGCTGCTTTGTGGACATCATCATTTACTGGATTCAAGATGATTTTCCATTCTGAAATTTAGTACTGTACTGACAGTATTTGACCGCAAGACTTTTATTTACATGTTCTTTGAGGCTGCAAAAGGGCAGTTTACACAAGTAATACTGTAAGCACTGAAATAAAACAGAAGAAAAAGACAATTCTAATAACCTATTTTACATAGGCTGAAGTGCTTTTATAAGGGGAAAATGGTAAAAAACAAAAGGTCATATATTAACGCAAGGCCATCTGTTGTTACGGCCGTGGCCGTACCCCCAGAAGATTCCCTAGTGGTTCCTTGTGTTCCCCCTTCCCTGTGTTCCCAGTGCTCCCCTGTCTGTCTCTCGCGCTCTCTGTCTATGTTTTGTTTGTGTGTGTACTGGCGTGGGCGTGGTCTCCCTTCCTCGTTCTCCTGGCTCTAGGCTCTGCTCATCCTGCACACCTGTCTGCAATCGGCTCATCACCTCTCCCAGGGTGCGTCCCAAGTCTCTTAAATTGCATCCACGTTTCCCTCACTTGCGTCTTTTCCTCGCGTCTTAGTCCCTCCCACCGAGGATGCATGGAGAGACGCAAGGAAACCATGCGAGGAGAGAGGAAACAAGGAAATATGTTTATAGAGAAATGAGACGTCCTTTCCTCTGAAGCGTCATGTGAAGCGACGTCTGTTTCTGCATGACAAAACGGGTTGTGGATGAAATAAACGTAATTTAGGTTCCCCATGTTCTTGCATTAACGTTATATATCAAAAAGCATAAAATAACAGGCATTTACACTTGTACTGTTTCTCTGCCATCTCGTTCAAATTTGCCAGATGTAGGGGCGGAGAATTGACGTCATGGCGTTCAGCTGAAAGTCTTCTGGGAAGGCTGCTCTCGTGTCTCCTCGCTCATAGCTCCTCAGAGATCCCTCCTCGCTCCTCGATCCTCGCTCCTCGGAGCAGAAATAAGAGCTTTGGGACGACCTTCAAAATGACGGACTAGAACGACTTCCGGTTCAAGCGAGGATCGAGGAGCGAGGAAATATCAAATAAGAGACTTGAGATGCACCCCCAGTCTGCTCACCTGCCTCTCATCAGCTCACCTGCCTGCAGTGTATCTACCCTGGCTCTTCAACCGTTCTTCACCAGGTTGTTGTTTCAACATCAGTGGTAGATACGCTTTAAGGCAATCTAGTTAGAGCTCCAAGTGACTTTGTCTCTTTGTGTTTCCTGTGACTAACCAGTCTCTCTTGTGCCCCAGGATCACCACCCGTCTGCTTGTCTCCCTGCCTGCCTGCCAGCAACCTCCTAGCCTCCAAGCTACCCCTGCCTGCCACGCTTCCCCTCATCCCACGTTCATGCCAAGCCCCGCTCCTCCCTTACAATAAAACCTTTCCTTACCCACACCACCCTGTCCGTGTCCTGCGTTTGGGTCCCTCCTGTGTGCTAAAAAAGACAAAGACAAAAGGAAGAGGAAGAGAGACGCGGTGCAGCATTTCCATTTCAAAGTGTGGAAATGACTCATGCGAAAGCTTTGAAGAGATCGTATCACCACCAGCTCAAGATCCACACCTGAAATCTGTGGATGGATTAAAAAGAGAGACTGATAACATGGGAAGGACAGGAGTGAGAGAGAAAGTGAGAGACACAAGCAAGCAAGAAAGAAAGAACAAATGAAAACAAATGAAACAGAATGTTTTTGATCTGCCCCCCCCTCCCCCAATTCCTGCTTCCTATGAGATAGTCCTTGTTAAAGTCAATAATTGGGTTAGGATGAGGAAGGGTGCTGTTCTGTCCGGCTCAAACGGAGCGACAGCTTGCGGAGTTTCTCTCAATGACAGATGGTGGAACGAGTGAAATGGAAAAAATCACTTGTTTAGCATCTTCAGCAAAATGAAAGAGAAAACATATGCACATGGAGCCGTGCCAGGGAGGGGAAGGGGGGCAAGTAGTAACATCCTCTTCGGGACAGGAAGGGTTTACGTGAGAAACACGCGCACTAACAATGCCACTGCAGTGACCAATACACTCCACCCTGGTCTCATTGTTTACAGTAAGTAAATCAAGGTGCCACAGTTAATTTAACAATTACATACTGTACTGATGCTACTCAAGCCCTACTCATTTGTAAAATTGATGCTAGTTTGGGAAAAGATTAAATTGCGTCTTGTTTGTATCCGGATCGATTACCAAGCCCCATTTAAACACAAGTTGAATTTTCCTGACAAGGATTGTAAACTAATTTTCTTAAACCACTTGCACTGGAAAAATCTGGTTGTGATTCTTGCTGGGTGTGTTTAGGCTTGTGTTTAAATATGGCTTAGAGCCTTACTGAGTCCCCTGGAGTAATGGCATTAAGATAACAGCCAGCTCTAAAGATAAGAGTAGTAAGTTATTACTGTAATTACTGTATCAGCAATACCATGGGCTATGGGAAAGCAGATACAAACAAGACATACCCAGACAGCCACTCAATTCCACTTAATCCTTCATTACAGGCTTATGTGATCTGACCATCCAAAACAGTGTTTACAGTTTGTTCGCTGACCAGTCACCATGTAGCAGAACATAGGAATATCCTCCAGACCAGAGCCCTATAAATACAGATTTGTCTCTCTGTAGACAAGAATAAGCAGCCTGGAGACTGAAACTTCAGTCAATATAACATTCAATATAACAACATAACAACAGGTTTATGTGACAGTTAAGAGAGAACAACAGAGAAGTCAGGTACATCTACCACCCATGACCACATAGCTGAAAATAAGCATAAACACTCAATCCCTCGCTTATGAAAAGTCAGGATGTGAGACAGTGTATGAGTCACATGCCACATAACAAGTGAATACAATCTAATTTTCAGGTTTATTTTACAGTATGTACATCACCTGAATTGTCCAACATGTGGAGGGAGCTGTGGGTGCATACTGTGAAACAACAAAATGAGAGGTTATTGAGGTAACAGCGGTCCATGTCTGAGAGTTGCTATTATAAGCTTTAGTAGCAGAGAGCAGAGAAATTGTGTGTGTGTGTGTGTGTGTGTGTGTGTGTGTGTGTGTGTGTGTGTGTGTGTGTGTGTGTGTGTGTGTGAGAGAGAGAGAGAGAGAGCGAGCGAGCGAGAGAGAGAGACAGACAGACAGACAGACAGACAGGGTTTCTTAATCCTAGTCAAGTGACTGGTTGAATGGTAGCTACTTCCTATGGGGAAGTTTCTCAAGTGCCAGAAATAAGGTTAAGAGTATAAAAGTGCATCTAATTTGAAGAAATAGCACTGACTTGGCAAGTGGGGCAAAAAAATAAGAAGAGTCTGCTCTCTGAAATCACAGCTACACTTTTCTATCCAGCCATAATTTTAGCTTTATATGTTGAGCAATAACGTCAAGCTCTGGCTTCAAAGGAATGAACAAATTGCTGCTGTTGTGGAAAAAAGTTTGAATTGAAGAGTTACTCAGTCCTTTATAGGTTTAGCAAGTTTCATGACCTGAAGCCCATTCAAAACCCATCCTCGCATTTCAAAAACGCATGTCAAAAACGCATGTCAAAAATACCCTCTAAATTCTTGCAAAGTTGACTTTTTGTCGATATAAGATTTTCACCCGACAGCAGTTAATAGCTGGAGATAAATCAGCCATGCGTATATAAACACACACAACATAGACTGAGGGATGATAGCAAAACTGGACTATACCCTACAGATGACAAATAATAAAAATCTGCAAACACTTAATGTCAACAAGATATCTCTTCAACTCAATACAAGTCTATTCCTGGAGCCCTGAATATGGATGAAGCGAGGGCCAACGCAGCCGAGCTTTCAACACATTATGATTAGCGAAGCCAACTGCAGCTGAATATTTTAACGTTAAACGCGTGGAAACGTTATATTCTGAAACAAAGCATATTAAAATGAGACTCAAGGAGCTCCAAGGAGAGTTGGAGGTCCAAGGCCTCAGAACGAATGGGAGATGAATACAATAAGAGAGAGAAAGA
Organism: Centroberyx affinis; assembly: GCF_046629955.1. Classification (NCBI taxonomy): domain Eukaryota; kingdom Metazoa; phylum Chordata; class Actinopteri; order Beryciformes; family Berycidae; genus Centroberyx; species Centroberyx affinis. The sequence continues at coordinate 222,654 of NW_027280999.1, read as the reverse complement.
GAAAGAGAGACAGAGAAAATCCTGTGATGAATACATCTCTCCTTTGTCTGCAACAGAGAATAAACAGCCGCATGAAGCACCATTATCTGTGTTTATGCTCTGTCAAAATCAAACAACCCTATTTGCCTCCTATACTGTTCACATTCAGTGTGTGGGCGATGAACTCGCTCCGTTCTCTTCGCTATCTCCCTCCACCAGACAGACAAATTAGGGCCTTGATTATAAAAATAGCCCAGATGATGCTGAGCGGTCCAGCAGAGAACAACGGGCCGGGAGACAGCTGGGCGCCTTTTGCTGACACATCCTGAAAAATTCATGGTCCAGAAAACAGGCCATCCAGACCGGGCTGTGGCAGGCTGAGGGTTTCACTGCCGCCATTCCTCGGGAGCAAAATGTATTCCTACCGCTAAACAAACTAGATGGGGAGCAAGAATCCTCAGCACCTGCACAAACAGAGAGTGCAAACCATGGAAAATGGTACAAAAATGATGATCTCACATGAAAATTTCAAACCATTCCGGTTTCGATAATGCGGCAACATGTGGGGCAGTAGTCTACAAAATACTAGGAAAATCTTTCTAAAACAGAGTTGCACCTTCTGTCTCATTGGCCACAAGGTTTTTTAAAAAAAAACTTTGACTCCTTCATCTCCATCTCCACCCTGCATGAGTGGATCTCGTTGGTGAAATCAATAGGGATCAGAGCTTTCACCTGGGTTCATGCGGTCTGTCTATTTCCTGGAAAGGGGAGATTGTCTTAATATTTAGTCCTCACAGTGTGTTTCTACACCATCATCACCCTGAGAAGCGTGGGAGGCACATCTGCTCTACTTCCTTTTTCTACGTCCTTTTTATTTCAGAATAATGTGCTGCTACTGCAAGACCCATTGGTGGAATCACTAACTAAAAACTGAGCAGAACCTTGTTAAACCTTGATAAACATCAATATGTGTCATGCTAGAGAACATCTGGCTTCACTCTTAACAGACACCGTTTGAAAACAAAACACACAGCTGAACGTGGTTTATTATTTTCTTTCCTTTATTGGATACCAGTGTTTGCCTTGGATATGGATGCGGTTGTTTTGATTTTTTTGATTATTTCACCTTCACAGTTTTATCCAGGTGGCACATAAAATGTGTTCATTCCCTCTTTGAACTGCGTTTTCGACTTCCGGTATTTTATTTTTTCGACATGCTCGGGCAGGGTCGCTCACGCCAGACGACTTGAGCTAACAGAAGAGGTGACACAAGAGGTGGCGCACACAGTAACGCTTTCAAAAAACAGCTTTTTTTTCTTCAAAGTCTGTAAGTCAAGGCAAAGAAAACACATTTATATCTATTGTTCAAAATAACCAAGCATGGCATAACATCAAACACGTCCTAATTCACAGTTAAATATATGTAAGAAAGTCAAGCCCTCTGGACTGATATTGATCAAATCTGGGTCAAACAGTATTTGCAAATAATTATTAGCGTTTGTTTTAACCTGCTTGGAGCATTGGATGGGTGGCGCTTACTGCATCAATGTAATTGAGATTGCATCAGGTAAGTTATAAATAACAGAAAAATACAGTGTACTATATTAATCATCAAATACTTTACTGTGATTGTTAACTTTCTAAGATCATCTAGTTTTACCCCTTTCATCAGATTAAAACAAATGCTAAGAATTATTTGCAGACGCTGTTTGACTCTTATATTGAGTTTGTCATGTCATTCCTGACACAGTATTTCCTCACACTGTGCAGATGAAGACATAACAGAAAACCTTGGCTGCATCTCAAATATTACATTTCTACATTATAGAGACTGTCAGCGAGACCAGCTGTTAAGCCTGCACTAAGACATCAACATGAGCAACTTGCTGGTTTGCTACTAGGAGGACAAAACAGTAGAAGACATTATGAGATAGGACCAGGTGACAGAACTGAGTGTATGACACATGCACAATGGCAGCTTCTACACTTTAGTCATTCAGCTGATGCTTTTCTTCAGTGCAACTTACAATGAGTTGGCAGGTTGGGGTTCAGTGTCTTGCTCAAGGACACGTCACCAGATCATATGGCTGTCGAACATGTGACCTTTCCATTACTAGCCTCTAACCGATCGGTCACCCTGCTGCCACACTCAGAGCAGCTTGATAAATGTTGATCAGTTGGCTGAAAATCCTCACTACACACGTCACGGCCTGCTTTCTGGTTACTGGGATGGTGAGATAAATTTTTGCGAGTGTGAAGAAAACGGACAAGAGGACAATACTGCCACTGTGCGTGTGTCAAACCCCCTGAACTGCCTGTGATGATCCTGTCCCGTCCCACTTTTTTCTCGTTTCCCACAGCTAACAGCGGCACTGGCAGCTTCAACTCATCTGAAATTGGATCATGACAATATCTGATAAAAGATGGCAAACACAAAGGAGAACATGAAACTGACGATACAATGAATACATGTTGGCATGTTTATCCCCTTGATATGATAAACCTTGATAAAAAATCATCACTGATCATGTGCTGCTGATGATGTTGTTCTCACTTGGTCGTTCGCTCTAGATCAAAAACACGAAGCGGTACTGTCACTGTTTTCAATTTTGAGTTACACGTTGCACAAGAAATGGGGAAAAAACAAGATCCCACATTGTGCCTTTACTTTCTGTCAGCTGTGGGTTGTAGCAGGAACAGCACAGTGCAGACCAGTCTGGCTTTGTGTAACAGTGTCACTGGGAAACTAATTGATCATTACGGTAGCGGACCAGATGTTTGATCAATTTTTACATCACAGATTCATCTCCCTTTTAAATAGGCAAGATGTGATTTGCGGTGTTTCTTTCAGACGTGGCTCAGAGAGGATGGAAGGAGGGCACAAACTAGAACAAACAGGGGAAATAGATAAAAATCTGCTGAGTTTGAGGCTCAGAACCAACACAAGCACATACACATCTAAAATCACCATGCTCACTTCAATGCAGACTATGACATCTCACTCATTCACAATACTGGGCAGGAGAAAAAAAAGGTGCAAATAAGAAACATCACTAAGTAAATCTCATTGGTCTCAGTAATTAAGTTGAATTGCCAGTCTGGAAGAGCCACATGTGCGTTTGGACTGGAAACTACTGTGAGAGACAGTATATATAGTCTGTTCAGCCTAATTAACTTGGTCCAACAATATCTAGAGTTGGGCTAGAGTTAGACTTGTGACTGCTCAGTCATTCAATTGTACATGAAGTCAGGGGTCACTGTTATGCCACATATAATCTGAGCGGCACGTGGATACAATGGGTTGCTATTCCACACAGCCAAGTTAGGGACTGTGAAAATCAAAGTTGATACACACGAGGATATGTTGTATAACAAGCACTAGAAATATCCCTAGTTTACAATGTTTCTTTTTGCCTTGTTACATCTTGAAGGCACTAAACCTTTTTCATTTTGAGAAGAGTGGATAAAGCATAAAATATCACCCTATCAACATGTTCCGTACCGTTAGTCCAAGAAGTATTTTGAAGGATTGTGGTACACTCCATGCACTTTCCATGCAGACTCAGCCGCCTTTGTTGCAGTATTGACAATATGGCACAGTCATATTTAGCACTCTTAAATAATAGTAATAAAAAAACAATTCCACTCAAGTACATTGTCTTCAATCTGCGAGGAATGCAGGTACAAAAACAGCACGCTAGCACTTGTCTCCCATCTGCTTTGCAAATACACAAGAACAGCACCTACTACTTTGACATGTTACTTTTCCCTTGTGTACACTGACGAGAAACAAAACAGCATAAAACACATTTATAAAAGGAACACAGGATAGAGGCTCAGTTGTCCCTGTATTAAAATGCAAAAAGGATGATAATGACGATAATGGTAGAAAGGATCACACTTGACATGAGTAGGTGTCCAGCACCTGAAGAAAAATGAGTTTCACTGTCACCCATTAAAATGCCACTTTGTGACATTTAGTCTTCAGAGTCTGTTCTTGTCAGTGCCTCTTTATATCGGTGTCTAGCCATTTGAGAGCACAAGGGCAGTACAAGATTGTATCAAAGAGGCCACTGTTCCCTTGGCTTGGCACTTGGCAAGAATAGTACAATTACCAAGAGATGACTTTCACTCCCCCCCTAAAGAAGTGGGTTTGGAGTCTTCTGGGTCTTTATTTCAGGAGTGTGTTTGTGACTGAATCATACCAAGTAGTCAATCAGCGAATGGCGGAAGACGCCAGTGTGTGATGTGAACTTAGAGGTGAGGTACTTATGTGTGATGCTTCCATTGTTGACTTTTTTTGCGGCAAATGTTTTTTTTTGTGATTATTTATGTCGATAATGTTTTCTTCTCTCCCTCTTCGTATGGCCACTGGCGGTTGCTCAACCTAAAAAAAGGAATCAACATTAATCCTGAAAAATCACGTTTGGCAAACAAAAACAATATGTGTATTTGAACACCCAAGTGTTCTCGTCTTCCCTTTTCAGTGAAGGGCTAAGTTTGCAACTTGGCTGCACACCGGAACATTCTAGTGGATATGGTACTTAAGACTCCATTTCTAATGGCTCCTGCTTTGAACCAAAGCTCTATTTGGCACCAGAGAATGCCAATCAAGGGCTTGGTTGAAGAAAAGCAGAGGAAAATCCTTTCATACACATACGAGTCAGCTTTCTTTCTTTTTTCCCCTCCCATTCCCCTTTTTTCATTTCATTTCAATCCCATTCAAGCTGAGTACCAGGACGCCATTCTCGCTCCCTTGTTCCTTGCACTTTGCCAGTCTTTCAGTGCGTTTTATTATTCCCTCTGGTCCTCCGCTCCTTCTGTCTCTGTTTAACAAAGACCCAGAGGGGGTTTTGGTCCAGCTGCCCCATATGTCAGTCAGATACAGTAGTCAGTGTACAAAACCATCCCCCACCCCTCAAACCCCCGACCCTTTCACTCTTATTAGCCCCAGCTGAGGCTGTCCGTAAACACACCCACACACACACACATACACACACACACACACACACACACACACACAATCTCTCAGGAATTGGGTGGGGAGAGATATGGCTAGTTTGGGAATGTCTGAATGTGTGTGTGCGTGTGTGTGTGTGTGTGTATGTCCCTGATGCTGCTGGTCCGGGTGGGGGACATTCTCATGATAATTAGGGAACAGCAGGGTGGGGTGGGGGGGTGGGGGGGGGGGAGTGTATTGACACAGATGCTGTGGTGGTGTTAGTCAGGGGAATACGCTCATGTACGTGTGTGTGTGTGCGTGTGTCATGACACCAACTTCACTTCCCCGCAGCGTTCCAACCCAAACCTCTCCATCTTCCTCTGTATCCCGCCGTTCCTTCTGTCGACCTCTATCGCTCCTCGCCCTGCTCTAACTCCCCCCATCCCGAGGGGGGCAGCGTCCCACCCTCATGCGCAGCGTGCCGCTCTTGTGGAGGTGCCAAAGCTGGACGAACTCCTCGGGCATGGCGTGGAACCACTTATAGGGCAGGATGTTGTCGTAGTAGTGATGGCTGACCGGCTGCTCGTCCAGGCCCACGGAGAAGGGCCAGAAGCCGTAGGCCGTCACTTCCTCGCACAGCCCCAGGGCCAAGCTGACCAGGAAGAGCCCCGTGGAGAGGCGTTTGGCGTGCACGCCGCGCGCCTTCCAGAATTTTCCCACCGTGCGCAGGAATTCGGGGTTGGCAAAGAGCATGGTGAGGTTGGAGGAGGTGTCTGCCAGGGCGTAATACGCCCGCAGCGACAGGTCGGTGCCAGGCTTCATGGAGAACGCTGGCATGTAGATGTAGCTGGAGCCGTAAACCTTCATGCTGTCCACAAAGGCTTTCCTCGACCACAGAAGGTTCTGGAATCTGAGAGAGAGAGGCAGAGAGAGAGAGAGAGAGAGAGAGAGAGGGAGAAAGAGAGGGAGAGGGAGAGAGACAGAGAAAGAGAGAGATGGGATAAAGGGAGAGGGTAAGTCATGATTTTGTGGGTTAAGGATTAAGATTAGAGTCCAGAGTTGGTCATGGTCTGCTGACTGGCTGACTGATCAGTGTAGCTGTCTGCTCTGTCTTCCTGTTCTGCCAGTCTATAAAAGGAATGGGTTTCCTGTGTTGTCGGATGTGAACCCTGAAGAAGCACAATGGGTCAGTGTTGTATGGATCCCAACGCACAATCACACAAAGGGCTTGGAAACGTGCTTTAGGAGATGACACACACACACAGATATTTTGGCAAATGATTTTAGCCATGACAGACCGCAGATGTCAGACAAGAAGCTGTTCATACACAACATCTGTCAAACCGCACAGCATGCAGAGAGAGAGAAAGACTTGCAAAGAGACACGCAGAGAGAAGAGAGAGAGACATTTCCAGATAGGAGGGATGTAAGTGTACACTTTTTTTAAGAAAATCAAGATTTCAGGACTACATCGAAATGATTGAATGAAAGAGTGAGGAAAGGCAGAAGTATAAAGGAGGGAAAATAAGTGGCCTGATTTGAGCTTCTAATGTGCTTCTTATTTTATATCCTCATTTACTTTTCTTGTTTTTGTCTCTGTAAAGCACTGGGTAAACCCTGCTTTTAGATAAGCACTAGGGATGTCACAATACAAAAATGTGACAATATGTATCATGGGGCAGAAAAATGCAATATTAGTTACATTTTATTCTGCTGTAGTAATCACAAATGAGATGGCTTGCTTTCATAAGCTCTCCATCAAAATTATTTGCACTTTGTAATGAGATTTTTAAATTGTTTACTACATTGTAGCAAGTCAGTGCCATTATGTTTTGTGGCTCAGAAATAAACGTATCAAATCGTATCATGAGATAAGCATATTGTCCCATCCCAGTTCAGTATATGGCCCATGGCATGGCACTCTCCCTTTTCACTGTATTTAACGTCCTGCTGTCGTCATCCTCTTGTCACTATGCACTCTCAAACTGTAAGTTATCAATATATCTCTGCGCCAGTGTCACCAAGACAAATTCACTATGCATTTGTTTTACTTGGGAATGAAACTGATGATTCTTACCTTTTCTCTATGATGCTGGGGTTGGCTGTGACCAGATGTGTTCTGGTGCCCACATCCTCCACATACTCCTTAGAAAGTGGTGGAAGGTTACACCTGGTGAACAAAATGCACATGATATAGCAGGTGGAGGTACACAACTACACATATACAATATATGCATGTATACACACACACACACACACACACACACACACAAACCCACACACATACATACACACACACACGGCTAACCATGCATTGCAACTCTGAATATTCAAATGATGTCTAACCATGCATTGCAACTCTGAATATTCAAATGATGTCCATGACCGTTTGATTTGCATAGAGTATTCAAACCATTATTCAAATAGCAGTCTGGAAAACGATTCCTCACAACACATCATCTGCAGTCTCTCACTCTAAATACAAAGGATTTATTTAAGTCATTAAGCATGTTTACTTCCTGATTAGACCCCATTATCATAGACAGAGTGGCGCTGATGCATTTAATAAGAGAACAGCTCCCACCCATGTGCTTTTGGTCTGGGTGCCATGGGAACAACATGCAAGAGGGATTTATTAACCTGTGAAGAGGCGACAAGAGTGGGAGCTCATCTCTACAGATGCAGCCACAGCAGAAGAGATGCTGAAGTGGAATTACATCAGGCAATGTAACACCAAGGTTACATGATCACTGTGCTGCTGATTAATCAGGCATTGGGACTTAAAACTGCTATGTCACAGTTTGGCTTAAATCAGTGGTTACCAATGAGAGGTATGAGCGCATATGTATGCAAAAGAGAGGTTTCAGAGGGTTTTCCCAAATTCTCAGTGCAGACAAAAAATTTCCAGAGTCATCTGGCCGATCACCTGGCAGCGTTCCGCATACCACTGGTGGTACCAGTACCACAGTTTGAGAACCACTGGCTTAAATCATTAGAGGATGACATGACATTTCCTTATCTGTGCCCTGCATAACTCACTTTAATGCGGACTGGCTGGTCACTGGCAGGTAAATTTATCGTATTCAAACAATCCGTTCCAGAGTATTTCCCCTTGTTTACTCCAACACAGAATACTGTGTTAACTTATGGGCTGGGACTCCATAGACTTAACAGAGCTGTTACCCCCTTACACTGTCTCCCCTTACACTGGTTTACAGTCTCACTCTGTGATTACTTCAACTGCCACAGCCATTTGAGACGATTACAAACACATTTAAAGGGGTGAGAGCAGGGGACAGCAGAAGTAATGACCATACAGGCTTTTTAAAACCTTCTGATTGCGAAATGTGTGGCAGCGGTTGCGCAACCTAACTCCCACGCAAACTCAATCAGTTCAATGTGATTCTGGAGTCTGTTTTTCAGTCCTATCTCCTTTCATCTAAATCCATGTGCCCATTCTTCCATCGTAGCTCTTTCCTGGTATTCTCAAAGTTCTGTTTCTCTGAGCTGAAGTTCTAGCTTTGTGCACTTTCCCTCATGCTCAAGGTCTAATCTCAGCAGATCCGGCTTTAGTTTTAGTTTCTCCCACAACTGTAGACTTCGCTGTTTGAGTCATTCAGCCTCACGGCTATATATATCAAGACGGTATAGTTTTCACATTCTCAGGGAGGATCACAGCTTCTTTGGGGATGGTTTCCTCCTCTATCAAAGCTGCTACAAATGTCTTTGATAACTTGTTTTGAATGGGACGACACCTTTATCTTATATTCATGAAATTTGAATGATTCTCCTTTTGTGATTTTACCAAAGTCCCAGATGACTTTTTTTCTTTTTTTATCATTCATTGCATCTCTCATCTCAATGTGTGAGACAAGACATTTTTAATGCTGTGTCTCCAGTTTTTTCTAGTTCATACCTTTCTCCTTAACTTCTTTTCTTTCCCATTATCTCTGTCTATTTCAATTTTGCTTACTCACACCTAACCTCCTTTCTCTCTTGCCCTGACTGTCTGTGGCCCATTTTTCTCTCTCTCTGCCTCCCTTCTGGCAAGATGCGACACCAGTTCTCATTATCTCTGATGGCTGATGCGCCTTTGGCTGCTGTCTCAGGCCCCAGCGAGGGCGGGACAACCAAATCACGTTTGGACGGGCAGTGAACCGGTCATATGCATGCACGTATGCACGCACGCACACACACACACAGCGTTCCTTGTCCCTCACCGCATGATGAAGTCAGCCTGGTCAATGTCCCGTCCACAGCCGCTGTGCCTCAGGACGCCGCCATTGCCCACCACTGCACACTTCTTGAGGGGCAGCTGCAGAGGATTGTCCTGGGGAGAGGGGAACATGTTAGCCAAACTGATGCTTTTGAAGAGGGAAACACACATCCATGCATCCATACACATGCACAGTCACAAAAAAGTACAGAAACACGTGACGCACAAAAACGCACACACAAAAGCACTTACGCACACAAACACACAAAAACATATTCATTTTCTCTCCACTCAGATCCTAAAATTGAGCGCTGGTATATGAGTCATGCTGTGTTCGGCAAAGAGCTAATATCCCTTCACAGCCCCATGTGCTGACGGACATACCAGGGAGAATCGAGGGAAAGGAAGAGGAGGAGGAGGACAAAAGCAGGTCGAGGTCAGACAGCTTATGAATCAGGTTGCCTTTCTGGTATTTGGTGCACGAAAAAGTTTATTTATGTGTACTGAAATTATTTCATTGAACTAGCGAGTGCACAGGGACTAGCCCTGAACTCCCACTGTGAGAAAAACAAAGCTGTTCTGCCTACTATGCCCATGCCATCTGGGTCTTGCTAACTTGCTCAAGAGGCTACCAGTCTTTGTTCATGCCTGTTAACATTAGAAAATTATGAAATCTCACTATGTTTTCCAAGTGGCCAGGCATAATTCAATAAATATGAATGATTTTTTTTTCTTCTTTGCTTCGGTGAAAGAATTGATTTGAATGAACCCGTATTCTTTTTTGTCATACAAAAAAAAGTGACAAAGATGTAAATAAACAGCTTCTCTTTCTATCTATCTTGTTATTATTCTACTATCTATCTATCTATCTATCTATCTATCTATCTATCTATCTATCTATCTATTCATCTATCCATCTGCTCTCCCCCTCCCCCATCTTTCTTCAAACATCCGATCCAGGCTCCTACATAAACGTCTCCGTTACATGAGATCCTGTCTATGCGATCCTGTCTTCTCTCCTGCCTCTGCACTGTGTTTGTGCCTGGTCTCCCTGTCATCATGTAAATTAAAGTCTAGCCTAGCACAGCGTTAAAGCCATTACAGACACTGAATTGCGTTGCCTTGTGCAGCAGGAGCCTAATATTCTCCTTTCTGTCAGACTTGGCTGTATTTGAGTCGGAGGCACGGCTGAAGCGAGATTCCCGGAGGAAACAATTGTGCTCATTATTCCCCTTGGAGTGCACACGTTTGAGAATATACACACACACGCATACACACACACACACACACACACACACACACACACACATACACACACCTCTACTTGCCCCAGGGTCTCTGCTGGACCGTGACAGGTGGTTGAGTCAGAGAGAACAATACCCTGCTAACAGCACACTGAGCAGGGGGGAACCAGTGAGCTGGGCCAGGGCTAAAACCTGAGCGGGGGGACGCTTATTGCGGTAACACATGGTCAAACTTTAATTCTGGAAACCTAATAATAATCTGATCCAACTTCATACCTTTTCTGGACTTCAATTTCTTGACTGGTTTTGCAGATTTCGGTTTGGTTTGTTCAGTATGATGTATGCTGATAGTGGCTAGCCAATAACAAGGCCTTTTCCACCTATATTAGTCTTCACACTGTCAATATCACAATATGAAAGGACACTGGGTCTACAATAGAATGTGTAGTCATGAGTATCAGGACTGAGCAACAATATTTTCTCATCTCTACCCCCATCACTGCATTTGAATATACAGTATAATTACTGTACAACTGAAAGGAGAACTAGATAAGATGAGCATGGGGAAAGAAACAAAGCATCATGGGAAGCTACTGTACAGTACAGTGAACTGTGTATACGGACGCTCTGTTTGAACCATTAGTCTAACCAGTAATTAACAAGCAAAGCCCTAATTGGCACATTCCTTGGCAGGTGCCCATGATATCCGTTGCCAACTGCCTGTCTATGTCCAGGCCTGCAATCACAGCACTGGTAGTGTGTGTGTGTGTGTGTATGTGTGTAACCCCACCTAACTAGTAGTTACCTTCTTTCTCTCTCTCTTTTTCTCTCTGTCTTGGTCTTACTCTTTCTCATATGCACACACACACACACATACACTGAAACACACACCCAAGTGCCCACAAGATAGGCTTGTAGAGAAAGTGCAACCACTAACTGCTAAAAATAAGCCTTGCAAGGGTGAGATTGAGACACGCACACACACACACACACACACACATTGCAACAGGGTGCCACCGCAACCTTGGACAGGGCAAGGCACAGAGAAAAACACACACCTACCAGTACATAAACAACCAGTTTATATTTCCATGACAAAACCTTAAAATTCAAGGCAGAAATCTGGAGAGTGACATGGCATAATGTTGGTCTGAACACAAACGAATAGCTAACATTATACAAAATGAATAAATAAAAAAAAACATACTCAGCCTGTGTGTGAACATGAAATATTTAACGAACAGTGAGGTCACAACACAGCTTACACACACACACACACACACACACACACACACACACACACACTCTCAGAATGATGTAATGCAACACAAAAGGATGGGTAAAACATGTTAACAGTTAATACAACATTTCTCTGTCTTCTTACTATATATGCTATGGATTTAGAACATAAACACTTACATTAGTATTAAAAACTGGGTAAATACTATTTCAGTACAAAGGTCACTAAATTGTCAGTTTAGCTGGGTTAAACTCACACTACTGTACATATCCACACACACACACACACACACACACACACGCACACAAAAACCTCGATTTAGCACAGCCCTTCTCTCCTCATATTCTCATTTGTTTATTTCTTCAACCTCACTTCCCCCTTCCTCCATACAAGGACTGAACGTGCCTCTTCTTGCACACAGTTCATGCCTTCAAATTAGGGTGAAATGAAATACTGCCCCAGTATGCAAAAAACACTTGCCACATGCCATCTTGTCCCATCTTGTCCTGTTCCCAAACACAAACACAAACACCCTCATCTACATGCATGCACACACACCCCACATGCACAATCACACGCATGGAACCACGTAAAAATAGCCTAACAGCCCTTATCTGGGTATACACACACACACACACACACACACACACACACAAAGAGGCATAAACACACTACAGTAGGTCCCTTTTTGTACGACACTGCATCCTCTCTAGGCAAAGCAGAGGGGGGAACGGTAGCTTGGAACCAATCCAGTTCCAGCTCTCCCTCCAACTTAGCCGGGGGAGAGGGAGGGAGAGGAGGGAGAGGAGGGAGAGGAGGGAGGGGTATGGCTTTTTCCATCTCTCCTCCAAACCATTAACACCTCCTCTAGACGGGAAAAGGAGAAATACAACCAACTGCTAATGATCTCACAGAGACCGGAGTTCACTTTGTCGGTTGACTCATGGCTGCTGAAATCGATAGAATTACCCAGAAATTTCATTTGGATGGTGAAAGGCTACTACTGCAATACACTGGGACAAAGAAATACAGTGCAGGGTGCTGTATATTCTTGTTGTGTGATAACCATGGACAGGGAGTTTAAGGTGAACTGAAATACAGTTTATGTTGGCATGGCTGACTAGTGTCATGACACAAAATGCAAAACTGGTACACTGAGGACTGTAAAATATATGGTTTGTTCAAGACTTGTACCCCGTGTGTTTATTCTAATGTTTCCCCCTTAGCACCTCTCCATCTATAACTCCTCTCCTTGTGTCTAGAGAAGAGCTGCTCCTAATTCAGTTGTTCTGGGCCGAGTGAAAGCGAAAGACACAGAAGATATTACTGTAAGACAAATAAATTAAAGCGAAAGAGGAGAGCGCGTGGCGTCTCTTTCAAATGTGCATTTTGCAGAAGTTTGGGCATCTCATAACAAGTTGGACTGTATCCTGTGCTAATTGGCAACACACATACACACTTACTCACACACACACAAAATTGCACACTTCTGTCTCCTCTTTCACCATATCCTCTTTCCCATCCTATTAGTAACTACCCTCACACTGCGAACAATCTTCCAGTAATCCTTTATCCTCAGAGTGTGTGTGTGTGTATGCTCCAGTACCCCCCCCCCCCCCCCCACACACACACACACACGCATACACACACCACCCCCATCCTCTATTACGGATCAACCAGGATCCATGTCAAATCCCACAGCCCCCTCAACAGTGTCATATTCCGCTGACTAGGAGAAAATCATTTTCCACCATCTGGTCTTTCTTACTTTCTTTCATTCAGAGGATATAGCATATTAAAGGGGCTGGGGGTGGGGGGAGGGGGTATGTGGATCTCTGAGTGAAGAATAATCAAATAAGTAATTGTATGTGGGTGTAAAAGTGGTTCAAATGGTTTATAATGCAGCCATGGCAGTGTCGAGAACATCACTCTCTTGCTTCTCTCGATTTGCCAATATGTGATGAGAGGATTGGTATCAAATTCATCTTTGTGTCTCTGGTAGATCACTGTCTGGTGCACATGAGCGAGGCTTGTTTAGGGGAATGTAAGTGAGCAACATTAGCCAGAAAGCTAGTTTTTTGTGCTGCTGATTCATAATGGACTTCAGTAATGATGAAGACTGACATTTTGTTGTCACTGATTATGAATCTACACGTCATAGAATGGAAACCAAAACCAACTTTGGATTATAAAAAGGTTAATCCTCATACTTTGGATAAGGCTAGTCACCCATGATCACAACCATTGGTAAGATGACCAATGGGCCAAACCCCCAAAAAGTCAGTGTTGTTTTTTAACCTGCCTATGACGGATACAAAAATGCATTACAAACACACAAAATGCCTCATGAGCCAAGAATGTCCATAAGATCTCAGCTCGCAGCAGAGCATGACAATGTTTACGAGCATGCTGACCATAATTAAGTAAAGGGAATCTCATGAATGGTTTTGATCAATCATCCTTTGGTGAAGAATTTTGAGTGATCACAGAGCTTAGCGATTATGCTGGTGCTGTGGTTAGCTGCAAATAGGCTATGAGTACACACAGACAGACAGAAAGACATGTGTGCCCAGTGGGACCACCGACACTGAGAATGAATGCCCTTGTAGGACTGTAGGGCACTCTGAATAAAAGTGCCCTCAATCGCTATTATTTCATTTATTCTTTTTTCCAGCTTTCTAAAATAAAATCCCACTTGCTGACCTTCTGCAACCTAACAAAACTGCAAAGTCACTGCAATGTAGGTATCACTACTACCATGTGAAAATTACATGATTACAACCTATAATATGTATATGACATATGGAAACTTGCCTTGTTAAAAAAAAAGCGGCCTCAAAATGGCTTACATGCACATACACTGAGAGATACATGCACACACACACACACACGCACACACGCACACACACACACACACACAAACATACACACACCACACACTTTCTCCCCTCATTGTAGGCCTACCTGTACAAAGAGCGAGTAGGTCTCATTGTTGACGGTGTGTGAGTGGTAGAACTCTCCATCGTACCACAGCACCTTGCCCATCGGAGAGTTCTCCTTGGTCACGGCAAACATCCTCCGCGGGCTGCAGCATTCTGTCAGCAGCTTCCTGTGGACAGGGAAAGTGGGAAGCGAGTCTTTAATTCTGGTCCCCGGCCAGTTTGTCATGTGGCACAAATGGATGTGTGAGTGGTCATCATCCCCCACACCACATGTGGGGAAACTCCGTGAGCAGTCACTTCTTTTTTAAAGCTCAGCATGGACGTTCTATAAGCCAGTCAGGTTCCCACAATGTGATTTGGGGCCCTTATGAGGGCTTCATTTTTATAATTAATTCATTTACATAAGAATGCCTAAGAATGACATATCTAAAGTCATATCTAAACATAAAAATCTACTCTCCCTGGGACATAATCATTCCAAACAGAGATCTGTGGCTTATCCCTAACATGTTTAGGGGTCCTTGGCATGAAAAAATATGGGAACCCCTGCTCTAAGCAGAACACAGCGTCACATCCCCCCACAGGCAGCGCCCTCTGGTCTGCAAGTGTCACCTTCTGCGCATTATCCTAATCAGCTTTGCCTCGGAGAATTGTCTCTGCGCTCTCTCATACTCTCAAGAGAATGAGATTTAATAACATAAACAAAACAGCCATACTGTAACTGACTGCTCTGGTGATTAGGTCTGCTTTCAGAGCAGTGTCACTGCCCTCATGAAAAACCTGCATAACATTCTTAAAATAATCTTATAGGGACTTCTAATGTGTCTGTGATGTGCTCAATAGTGAGTTTAGAGTTGACCTTTATCTCCTACTATAATATTCCTGTAGAATATTTAAAATATTTATATAGTACCTGTGTAAAATGTATCATAGAATAGTAGTTCTTTTTGCAAAGGTGGGGTAGGCCTCTTATGGCATAATAATAGTAATAATAATAATAAGAATAATAATAATACATTAACCTACTTATGTATTACACCATTATTACACTGGTTCAGGGACCCCAAATGGAAACAAAGGAGATCACAGACCCCCATTGTATAAGATTTTGTCCCAAGATATATATTAAGATACATATTTGCATTTCCTTACTGTGGACAGAGAGAGCGGAAATTATAAACTAAACAGCAACCTCTAAAAATTCTCTCATGGAGCTAATTTGTCGCAGAGAGTGAAATAATACCAGGCTACTCCTCCTTTCGCCGGGGACCCCCAGGAACCCCCTTGAAGACCCCTGGGGGTCCCCGGCCCCCACTTTAAGACACACAGCTTTCTGGATAAAACCGCCATTGTGATTCCTACCACCGACCTGTACAAATCGATGCCCGTCTGGTTCTTCTGCCATACTTGACCCTGGCTCAGTACCTCGTCCACTATTTCTTTATCGCTGGGGAGCCTGTAGACGGGGAACACGTAAAACCAGCAGAGCACCAGCACACACAGAGCGGCCCACACCGACAGCTTGCCCCGGTAGCATCGCACCAACATCTTTCCCTTGCGTCTTGTCTTTGCGCGGCTCAAAACAACCAGGGGATTCGCATTGAAACCGGTGGCGGTGCGGTAAAACGCAGACTCGGTTCAAAGCAGGTCTCTGCTAATACTGGAGAGATAAGACTGCATCCCGTCTCATCCCTTAGACAGGGTGGAGTGTGAATGGAGCTGCAAGGTATTACCCGGTTGTTTGGCTCAAGCATGCGTCTGGAAATCAGTGTCCTGTTCTGTAGTTCTGCGTTTTTTTAGGCTTGCGGGAGAAAAACAGAGCCGCCTGTCCGGTCGGGGTCCGGGTGCTGGTTATGGTTGCGGGGTTTCGGGCTCTGCAGCCGGGTGCTGCAGGAATCCAGCGCTGTGCTCTCGGTGCATCACCACCATCATGACAGCAGTGTGCCTCGGTGCGGACTGTGAGGGATCTGGCCCTCCCCCCTGGGCTGCCTCTGTACCCCGACCGGGTCCGAAAGGGTTTCTGTGTGCCCGATCCGAGCCTACTGGACCCAGCTTCTCCCGCCCTGCTGTCCTCTCCTCCGGTCTCCTCTCCCCTCGTCCTGCAGGCTCTGGTTGGGGCCGTGGTACAAGTGCACTGGGCGCAATCCATTCAATCTCCCTCCCCCTCCTCCTCTTCCTCCTCTCGACGCCCCCTCCCCTCTCTCTCACCGAGACAAAGTGCTTCTTGTGCTGCTGAAGCAGCGTCAATCCTCTCAGAAATAACCAGAATCAGAGTGGAAGTATAGCGATATGGTCTTCAAAATAAAAGCGTAAAATTGGGCACTTATACAGTATAATATGGCATATGGCAGAGCCACTGGAGCCGCTGGATCTGGATCAGCCCAATCTACAGCTGTTAGAAACATTAATGGGTTAAAATTGACTTTTTCAAAGTCTGAGATACCAAATTGCTGGCTATATAATCTGTGATGGAGTCTTTCTTTGTCTAGTTTTGGCAGCTGTATAGTAATAATAAGGCAACAGTAGCCTAAACATGTCGTTCAGGGATGATGCAGTGTCCTTCTGGGCCAGTCAAGAACAAATATGTCTCAGAATCAGAATCAGAATCAGAAATACTTTATTGATCCCCGAGGGGAAATTGGGTTACATTGCAGCTGCTCACATTGTAGAAGTGAATATATACAAGCGTAGAGAAATTATAAGAAAAATAGAAATACGAAAGTAAGAAATATGTAAAATATGTGCATTATACTACAATATATAACAATGAGAATAAAAATAATAATAATAATATAGAAATAAGAGATGTTGTTGACCTGTAATATTAGCGTCCCCTTGGGCCAATTAGTGTTTGAAAACGCACAGTGGTGAGATGCATCATGCCCCCAAGTTTTGTCAAAATCTGCCCAGCGGTGTGTGACTTGCGCAACACATGGACAAGGATGGACAAGGATGGACTGGAGCAGATCTAGTCCCTGCCCGATTTCATTGTGAGTGATAATAAAGTGTGCAATTTGGGTGCCATTTGCTTGTTGTAACTCTTCCAAATTAAACATAATTTCCACCATCAATCATTTTTTAAAATCTTTTTTCAACACTGAATCTAATAACACACATATTTTCTCAGTGGAAGATGGTTGCATTTTTCTCAGTCCTGTTACCAAAACTTATTTAAAAAACATGTTTAAAAGCATGTCAACTAATTCCTTTGTTTTCCCCTCAAGAAAGTGTTTATTTTAAAGAAATGGTTGGTTACATGTTCAAATAATTGATATTTGTGACTAAAAAATCACTATATATGCACGCAAGTTGTATTTTTCTAAAAATGCAAAGCCATTTTTTCCTTTTAAAGGAAACCCAAACCTCAAGTTTAACAATTTTTTTTATCATGTAATTTATTAAACAATTGGATAAATGATGGACCAAACAAAATTGAAAAAAATAGTGGTTTATCTTTATTTTTTTTAGAAAAAAAACTATTTAGTAACAGGAGTGAACATTGGGTAACAGGAATGAGCACTGGGTAACAGGAATGTGTGTCCATACGTGCGTGCGTGCGTGTTAGTGTGCATGCGTGTATGTGTGTGTGTGTGTGTGTGTTTTTGTGTGTATCTGTGTGTGTTTTTTGTGTCTGAGTGTGCATGGCCGCATGGGCGGAAATTACGGGGGGGACAGGGGGGTCCGGACCCCCCCTTCCTGGGAAAAACAGAGAGTTGTCCCCCTCAATATATCATTGTAAACATAACTATATAATTTTAAATAATATGCATTGAAAGCACTTGTGCTAATTATAGACGCAAAACAATACGTTTTTAAGTTTCGAAAGATTGCCCCCCCCCTCATATGCCTCACAGTTGTTTGGTCCACTGCCTACCATCCCCGAAGCCCCACACACACACATTAGCCCTTGGTACAAGTGTCTGTGGAGCGATCTCTGGAAGTGTGTCAGTGATGACTGACCTCCAGTCAGTAGCTACTTTGCAAAGATTAACTTAAAACAAAGGATGTGTCAGACATGTTTTTTTTAATTCTACCACTCAATAGAATAAAACACATTTACAATTGTAACCAGACTACATTTTGTTCACTCTATTACCTCGCGGGTGAATCTTGTGCATCAGCGTATTGGTACGGGCAGCCGCGTCTCCTAATGCATGATGTCTATGGAGGCAGTTTGGTTTGTTACAAATGCCAGACGTGTATTTATGATACAGGATACTTGGTTAAATTAAAATGCGGGTTTTCATTCCAAAATACTTTATCTTTTGTAGATGGTAACAGTAATATTTCTATAATATAATATTTAAGATTAACTTACTCTATGTAATTAGGTTCTGAGTATATTCTTTTTTTCTTACTGCATGTAAAATGGCTGCCACTATGTAATTTTGTTTATAATTTAACCATATAACCATATAACATAACCATATGGGTTTCCTCTATATAAATTACAGTACTTTTGGCGGGAATTGTTCTTGAGGAACTTTTCTGTTTATTGTCCCCCCCAACAGTGAAATGAAATATCCACCCTTGCATGGCCGTGCGTGCATTTTGGGTGTGCGTGTGTGTGTGAGATTTCTGTGTTGCAGGGATGTGCTATGTGCTTGTACTTCTTCACAGCGAAGGAGGTGGAGAGAGAAAGAAAGAGAGGGGGGGAGAGAGAGGGAGAGAGGGGGAGGGAGGGAGAGAGAGAAAGAGGGAGAGAGAGGGAAGGAGAGAGAGAGGGAGGGAGAGACAGATAGAGAGAGGGGAGATAGAGAGGGTGGCGGGCGTGTCTTGCTCCTTCCCCTGCAGCATGCCATGGGTGGGTGTTTCTGGCTCCTGCACAGCATGGGTTCTCTCCATCTTCTTCTACAAAAGGTAAGTAAGACAACAAAGACAAAAAGCTGAAGATATTACGTAAGTCCTCAGATCTCTGCATTGACTACCAGTACCTAAAATCAACTTGAAAATATTCTTGCTTGTCTACAAAACACTAAATGGTTCAGTTGCAAAAACTACATCCAATAGTGTTTTAGCTAGAATTGCAATAAATTCATGAAAACAAACTTCATGAAAACAAAACCGCTGCTTTTCTGCAGCACTTAGAGGTGGATTGGCTCCCTGTAAGTAAGTATGGTATTCACATTGTAAAACTGATCTTAAATGTCAACAACTTCAGAAATTTCACCTGTAAAACTTAAAAATCAGGTGAATAGTATTATATGGACTAGTATTCACACTAATAAATCAATAAACCAGAGGACGCTACTCACTCCTGTTACTGTTACTCAGTCCTGTTACTCTTTATATGAGTAACAGGACTGAAAGTAACAGGAGTTTTTAGCATAGAATTAGCAAATACATGAAATATAGCCACATAGCGTCCATGCTAATAGCATGAGGACACTGAGCACATTCTAGTGATTTACCAAAAAATAGTATTTTTAAAATAAATAAATAACGTCTAAGAAATAATTTAGCTAACAAGACAGTATGTTGAGATTGTCCTTCTCAGTCATAGTTACAATATCATCAAATATACAGAAAAGAAAATGAGAGAACTTACTTTTGGTCTTACCATGGCCTTCAGAAGATCCAGATGATGCAACTTCCTTTTGAACATGTGACTTGTGGAATGTTCCAAATTTTTCAGAGGGGGGAATGTGTTAGGGTAACAGGACTGAGTGAAAACCTGGGGACACGAC
Source organism: Centroberyx affinis (assembly GCF_046629955.1). Lineage (NCBI taxonomy): Eukaryota > Metazoa > Chordata > Actinopteri > Beryciformes > Berycidae > Centroberyx > Centroberyx affinis. The sequence goes on along the minus strand of NW_027280999.1, from coordinate 202,404 downwards.
TAAAATGTGTATTTTAACTAAAATATTATGGATTTCTTATGAAAAAAAATATTTAAAGCAAAGATGGGACATGGAGTCACACAACAATGCAAAAAAAAAAAAAAGATTTCTGAAGGATTTGAATCATTATATTTCATGGTAAAGTGTAGTGTTAGAGAGCGGGGACAGGTAACAAATGCTATTTTTCCAGTGTTCTAGGTAGTTTTTATTAATGTTTTAAATTATATATCTTAAATTTGCAATTAGATCAATGTGCAGGACACTTTGCTTAATAATAAAATGTATTTTACAGTTAATTTTCATGCATATTTATACATATAATGTCCTGGGGACGGAAATGGCACCCATTCGGCGGAATGGCTCAATTACTTCACTGATCCCCAGTGGGAAATTCCCTTTAGCTCATTACGGTATACTTGCTGACACAGGGGCTTGAACAGGGGTCCTCCAGTTGTAAGACGGCCGGCCCGCCACTCAGCCACCTTGCGCAGCCATTGGACCTCCACTTATACAGCCTTTATGACAAACTGTGGATTCAAATTGACTTTTTTTTTAAGATAGCAAACATCCATCCATTATTTTGAAAATTATGAGTGGAAATCTTGTATGTATTCTAGCTGACTTGACGGTGCTTGCTGCGGAATGCTTGTGGCTCTCTTCCCACTGAGATCTGCCGCATATGTAATGTACTGCCGCCCCCTACTGGATTTTCTTCGCACTGAATGAAGGAGGTTTTTATGATCTGTTGATGGAGACGCTCCCTTTGGTGCTGCTGCTGTGCCGGAGTACCACACCCCGACTCCAAGCACAAGTCCTTTATAATTCCATTTTATTCTAGAAAAATGTTGCTAGTTTCCATGTTTTATACATTGATCCTGTCCCAGAATATTGAGCTATTTGAAGGGCCAAAAATATTCTATTCTATTCTATTCTATTCTATTCTATTCTATTCTATTCTCTGAAAGCCGTTGTATGTGTTGAGCTCTGCTGACTTCTTGTGGACACAGTCAGAAACACACAGGCTTGGTTGGTTGCTGTATTTCCCAAAAGCAGTCACATGGTGGAGACAGATATACACAGTGAGGGATATATATATATATTTTTTTTATCTTGAACTCTCAAACTGTGTGTGTGTGTGTGTGTGTGTGTGTGTGTGTGTGTGGTTTTCTATTTCTATACTTAAAAACAAATGTCCTCAAAAGTATAGAAAGATGAGGAAATCTTTTCCTGGTCCTCACTTTTTTAAGGGACTATTTTAGGGTTAAATTTGGGTTTAGATTTGGGATTAGAATTAGGGTTAGGATTAGGTTAAAGTAAGGGTTAAGGTTTAGGTTAGTTCAGGGTTAGGACTTGGGTTTAGGGTTAAGATTGGAATTAGAGTTCAGTTTAGGTTAGGGTAAGGATTAAGGATTAAAGTTTGAAAGGAAGCACTTCTTTTTATCATCCCAGCTGCATTATTTTTTCTTTGGATTTGTCATCCTCCACATTAGCCCACTTGTGGAATAGCTATGTGCCAGTGCCGTTGGATATATATATAAGTGCGGGTAGCTGAGACATGCGAGCCACTCCGGACACCTGCCCCTGCTGCACCCCGTTGGGAAACGCTGTGGGCAGGATCAAGGTCAGACCAGGCGGGCAGAAGGATGCCATGGCAGGCTGCAGGGCCGAAGTCATGTGTCAGCTGCTCTGTGTCCCCAACCTCCTCCAACAGAGGTGCCACTATGAGAGTCTGTACAATGTCCAAAGAGTGTGAGGAGAGGGGTGATCGTGGTTGGGGTGCAGAGGAACTGAAAGATGGAAAAAACCTAGCTGCATTTGTAAGATGTTGATCCAACGCTGTGTTCTGATTATAAATAGGCTGCGTACACTGAATGTGCAAAATATTTGGGACATCTTCCTAATATTGAGTTGCAGCCCCTTTCCACATCTCAACTGTCTCAAAGCTTAAAAATCATTCTCTAAATCATCTGCTTCTCTTTATCTACATCTCCCCCTTTGTGATTGGTATAGATTTAATAAGGGAATCAATACTGGCTTTTACCTGGATTCACCCCATCAGTGGTCTTCATGAAAAGACAAAGTGTCCCTAATATGTTGCACATTCAGTGTACATACTGTATCTGTCATATAATTAGGTGACATGTCTAATCCATCTGTCACATGATGCAGAGGAGGACGTAAACACCCTGTGGGCCATATCATGTACACAATGGTGTAAAGTGATAACACATACTTCAAAGTCAACATCTAGTCACCTTATGGCTTAGTGGGTTGGGTCATGACCGCGGGTTTGAACCCTGTGAGGCCCAGATGGATTATCACAGACAACTGACAAAACAAACAGGTTTCAAACAACAGGTGAGGATGGACTCAAACCCCTTGCAGATCACACACTGAGAATGAAAGCCTGCCTTAGAAAATACTGTAGCTGTAGATGATGTCCTTCTCTCTGTCCAGGTTCAGAACATAATTGTTTAGATTTATGACTGGGTAAGGAGACCAATGGGGCCACACATTGAGCTGTCAGCTGCCTATTTATGAATGCAATGACAGAAAGTGCATGGCAAGCAATTCTCTGATACCTAGGCCCGCCTGCGTTTTATGTGTGTGTGTGTGTAAGTGTGTGTGTGTGTGTGTGTGTGGAGACAGAAGCGGGTTGGGTTGCAGCAGAAATAGCAGTCCCACCTGCTGAGGATCACTGAAAAAAATGATGACAGAACATTTGTTGCCCACCTCTCCCTCCGCTGTCCCTCCCTTTTTACTGCCTCTCAGTGTCTCTTTACATCCTGCACCCCTCTGTTCTAGTAGGGACAGAAAAGGAGATGATGGCATTTGACAATAGTGGGCTAATGTAACTGGAATTTGGGTATTTTATATCTTCGTATATTGATCTGCCAATACACCCTGCAAAAACGTGAATTTGCTTTGGTCTAAAATAAATCAATTTAGAAATATATTGAAATAGATACTGAAACAGACTCAAATTCAAGTGTTATACATTAAATGGTAAACTTGTTGAAAGGTGAAAATCCATTCATAACCTGCAATTATCAGGTAATTTTTGGAGGCATGTTTTGTAAGAAACTCTATTTGAGTTGTCAAATATTTGACACAATAAAGTGTAATTTGTCAAAAGTTGGAGTGTTAAAGGTCAAGTTGTTATGTTACACATTCCTCCTTGGGGACATGAGATAGGGAACATGAGCCTTGTCACAACCTCCAAAAGAAGTAAAGATATGTTGCTTTTTGATCTTAATTTAATCCTCAAAGATTAACCGGAGACAGAGAGAAACAGACAAACAGAAGAAGTCACTTAACAAAGTTTTACAAACTACGTCGTGGCAGACAGATATGCCAGTCATCCAGTTCATGTCACTCTGGTTCTAATCTCTGAGAAGCCCTTCAGTACACTCTCAACAGCTCCACATAGACTCTCCAAGAAGGTGTCCTTGTAGCTAATGCCTGGGTTACCAAAAACATCTTAGCACTCAGATCTGCTTTATTCCAGTGTAAGCTAGTGAGAAGAAGAGAAGTTTGAAGCTTAGTGTTAAGTGCTTTTCAAGAAGTATACGAGTCCTGGTCTAGATTAGCACTCATACTCTGAGATACTTGGTAAACTCAGTCCCACAAGTTGAACACAGACCTTTTAATGAAGAAAAATGAATGAGCGAATGAAATAATTATCCGTTTCATTCACTGTGTTCTTGCTATATTCATGTTGTGTGATGTAAGTTGTGACAGCAGAGTCATCTGTGTGTATGAGGTTTTCTCACTACATCAACCATTGTCACGATGAATCTTTCAGATTGACTCCCAAGGAAATGAACACCCAAGTAAGAGGTTATCACTCCTTGTCACTGGAACTTCCCTCTCTCTTCCCTCCTCATCTGGACTGATAATGTCTCCTCTCTCCTGCTCTTGCTCGCCATCCTTCCTCTTGTCTTTCACTGAAGGATGAATCCTGAGTGGTTTTTCCCTCAAGAGCCAGTGGAACCTTTTCAGTCTGCTTTTCTGTTGCTTTGGAGCGTTTTCCTCCTTCTCCTCATCGCCCTCTTCCTCCTCCGTGTCCTCATCATCATCCTCACCATCTGTCTGCTGTTCTTCATTGAATGAAATTGTATATCTGTTGAAATCAGTTATTAGATCCACTTTTTATTTAAGAGACACTGTTGACTTACTTTGACAATTCACTGTACCATCCTGTATGCTATTTCACTATAATGTCTTAATTATAACCTTCTAAAAAAATGGAGCCAGGATGTCATACAGGCATAAACTCTCTGTGGCTTTCTGGGGTTGGGGCCAACATAACCATGGTAACCTCTATTTTGATCATAATCACTGTGATTACTACAGATCAAATGCTGTAGGAGGTTAATTCCTATTATCTAACCGTGATAATATCATACTACACATTTACCCGTAATAAATCACGGTGCTAATGACAGGAACCGGCAGCAATTGCATGTCTGGCATTCAAGACCATCCAGATTTATGGTCTGTGATTAACCTCTGTACATGAGTACATGATGACACGTCTAACTAAATACCCGGAAATGCTCAGAAAAAAACAGAAAATATGCCAACATGTGGTACTGAACCTGTATGTTGACAGTGTTATTAAAGAGCAGTTCAATAGGAAAGCAGCCTGACCTATTCTTGGAATATGCTTCTGTGCTTTTGCTATTCATGAGGGCTTAGTGTGTGTATGTGCTCATCAATTGCATCTTCACTTAAAGAATGAACCCTGTGTCCTCTTCTTGCTCATTAATGTAACTGTACTACAGTTTAGTTTAGATGACAAACTCCTTACATTACTAGCTGTGAAAGTAGATACAATGATGTCTGCTAGTATTGTTTCTACTGTTCCAAGTGGGACCGATGAGATTATGTCCCACAACAAAAGGCAATATCTGGACAATACTTTACATTAAGGTAATACTCATGATTTATTATTACGCTTCCCCAGTGTTGTCACAGTGTCAGGGGAGGTAATATGTCATGCTTGGGCTCATGCCAGTGCATTCTTGGGGCCAGACGCTATATCTGCTGTCCACTCTCTGCTGCCCCGCTCACATAAAAGCCTCCCATTGTCTTCAGCCTCCGTTGTTTGACTCTCCACAACTCTGCAGACACCCATTTACAGGTAACACAAGAAACTTAGGGAGGGGATTGGTGTGTATGGGAAATGATTTTATCATTTCAGTCAGTTCTCCTTAGTTTTTTAAAGTATTTTTGTATTTGTAATGATTTCAGTTTGGACTGGTCAGGTAAAGATTTTCATTGTTATATACAAATTTAGATATTTTTCTTCCCTCCAAGGTTTCAAAATAGCTGATGAGAAATTACTTTTATCAGAGACAATAGGCCTGCTTAATATCAATGACAATAGTGTTTGGTAAAAGCTATGTTTGTCAATGTATTACAGTAATATCAGATTATTTTTAAAGTACTTCAACCAAATGAGAGGAGAGGACCTATACTCTTGAGATGACAAATAAGACACTTGTGACTACCGCTGTCTGGAATGTGCCCGTTATGTTGGATATAGATCTTGTTGTTGATGTAATGCACTAACAATTCTGTTGAGCTGCCATTAGTCATATTGTGCTAAAAGTGCTGTGATGCTGAATATAGGGAAGGGACTTGCTCCTGTTGTGTCCTTGCTTTAATCCTCATGTCACAGGATGTTGATGGCTGCGCACTATGCAGGACCTCGATGGGTCATATTACATTGTGGCCCAGTGGGGTGAAGTATTACCCCTAAACTGTACTAATACACATCTCTGTTTGTCTTGTCTGTTACTTGTGTTCATGAACACAATACTTGCAGTGAGGTAAGAAAAGTCTTGATATTGTCTGTATCTCAGTGCTGCTGTCATGGTTCATTTGTGATGTAGCATTTTTGTGATTTGATTGGACTTGATTGGAGGAAAGCTGCATATTCAGTTCTTTGACATCAACACTCTTATGTCCTCATATTAAAAACTCACTCCATGTGTCCTCATTTGTCCCCATTGCAGGAGAGTGACACCCCAAGACCAATGAATCCCAAGACGGATAAGGTGAGCCTGCTATATTCTACAGTGTTAATCCACCACATATCGAGAAGGGACACGCTGTCCCCACGCACATGGCATCAGCACGGCAAAGGCCTGGCACACCGGGCAGCGGCTGGCACTTCACGGTTATCTGTCATAGGTGTTATCAGCCGAGAGTCTGCATCACTGAGAGCTTTCCCCTTGACTTCATCCTAATAATACATCCTTATCTTTATTGGGGGCTGGAGTAAGTGCCACTGAGCTGGACACTCAAAGGTCTTCTCAAGTAGTTTTCCATACATGTTTAATGTATCATAACAGCTGACAAAATATTCTGTTGTATTTTAATAGCTGCTGCCACTTTACAAACCTGAAAAACCTCAGCAACTATTTGCTTAATGATGCATGCAGTGGATCTATAATGGTACATTGTCTTGAGCCTATATTCAGAAATATCTTTTCCCACAGCCGAAGTCGAAGATCTCGGCTTCTCGCAAACTCTCCCTCAAAGTGAGTAGTTGTGATACATTGTACATTATACAGTATATTGTGATACATATTGTAGAGCCAATGCATCGTTTTGCCATACATTGAAATAAAAAGGATATTCACAAACTCATGACAATGCCTCTAATTCTCTATAGAGCAAGTTCTCCAAAGCAAACTGACTAGACTGTGGTGCATTTCCTTGTCCTGTTTCATTGTCCTGCCCAGTTTTGATGGACGTCTGTTTTATCCAATCAGATCCTGCTCCTCACCAGAGCTTGTGAGGATTTGGAGAGGGAGACGCAGGAGAGGGATGAAGAGAAAGTGCGCTACCTAGGAGAGAAGTTGCCCCCTTTGCACCTATCTGGAATGTCAATGGGTGAGCTACAAGTAAGTGTCAGGGCGTCGTCAACCAGGGGAAAACTGTTCATGAGTGCGATTTTCTACTGATCTGTAACAAGACAAATGAGCGTTTTGTAAACACTGTGCTTTAAATCTGCTTCCACCTCAGAATCTATGCAAGCAGCTTCATGCAAAAATTGACGTTGTGGATGAGGAGAGATATGACTGTGAATCCAAAGTGAGCAAACACAACAAAGACGTAAGTTCCTCTGAGCAACAAGATGTTCTCGTCCCGGACCAAGCACACCTAGCATTATTACTCTGATCTTGCACAGTTCAGTCAATATTTTTAATTCAACCAACTCTCTTCTTTAGCTTGGAACCAGAGACCAAAGACTCAAGAACAAAGACTCCAACATGAGTCATATTTCATACTGTAGCTGTGCTAACAGCTCAAACGTCAAAAGAACGTGTGAATCCATGAAAAAAATCACCCCAGTACTCCACAAGTTTCCACAAGTTTGATTTCCCATTGAGCAGCTCCATAAATTATAAATTATCTCAGCAATACAGACTACAGTCCTGGTTATCATGTTTAGCTTTAAGAGGCTTCTTCATTAAAAAAGATTGAACTTCCCAAAAGCATGAGAATGAGGTGAAATTTGTTGCAGGAATTTGTCTCTGTTTGTTTCAGATATGTCCTCAAGCATGTCATATTTGTTTTAGATCCATGAGCTGAAGCTGAAGATACAGGACCTTGGTGGCAAGTTCAAAAAGCCTGCGCTGAGGAAGGTGAGGGTGTCGGCGGATGAGATGATGAGAGCGCTCCTGGGCTCCAAACACAAGGGCTCCATGGACCTCAGAGCCAACCTCAAGTCTGTGAAGAAGGAGGATGTCAAACAAGACAAGGTACACGACCAAACCTCTAGTCTGACTGTCAATCTGATGGTTCCCCTAACATTTGCAGGGTGTGCTGAAATGTTAGTTATACATTTTTACCACATTAAAATGAACTGGAAGCATAAAAGAGTGTGCAGTCTGCTCAGCACCCTGCCTTACTTTAGACATTACCTCTTTATTTTTGCTTCAGAACAGCTACCATTCCACCTAATCTAGGTCACAAAAAAGTTAACCATGTACTGTAAGTGAAAACTACAGCACATTCTGAATGGAGAGATATTCATCAGATACCCATGTAGATAATGAGGCAGGTGATTCTGAAATAGTTGTTTTTTTTCATCATCACCAAGGTTATTCACTGGATTCAATTGCTATGCCTCACTGTGTTTACTGTTTGTCTTTCTTTTCCTGTCTGGTTCATCTGTCACATCTCAACCCTACAGGTGCTTACCTCTGAAGTGGGTGACTGGCGTAAGAACGTGGAGGCCATGTCAGGCATGGAGGGCCGCAAGAAGATGTTCGACGCAGCCGGCGGCGGACAGTGAGACAGTCTGTGAGGAGCGGCGCACAGGATGAAGCTGAGGAGGAACAGGGAAAGGGATGAGGAGGTTGTCTAGACAGAAATATGGAAAAATTATCTTAAGGCCTATAGGCTTGAAACATTGTAACGTGGCCATAATGCATAGGAATTGAGCATAAGCGTAAACATGGAGGTCATAAGCATGTATAAGCCTCAGTACATCAGCAATGCCTCCATTTCTGTGCAATGACTAAAAAGCACTTCAAAAAAGAGCAGGGTGAGTAGTAGCTCGTTATTTATTACCGAAGAAACTGTTTTGTTATGACATCTGTAGACAATTAGAATGGAAATAAATGGACAGATATTGTTCCAGTCGTTGCCGTGTCCTATCAGTATTCGGCTTTATCATGTTTCATTTCCCTGGCACCCGCTGGTTTATGTGAGGCGCGTACGAGGACGGAAAGCAGCTTAGCCGATGATGGATTAAAGAAGACAGATGAAAAGACAAGGGAGGGGGGGCGTGACAGGTGTTGCCTACCTAAATTCAACTTCATAATGCTTAAATAGATGGTGCAGACACATCCATAAAAGGAGAGAAAAAACAATGTAAATTGAAACTGCAAGTCACAAATGATGATAAAGCCTTCATTCTTCATATTTTAGATTGGACATACCAACTTTTTTATGATGAAAGAAAAAGTTTAGAAATTTTGAATAAAAAAACATTGAGCTGATTGAATTGAAATTGACCTTCACTCTTAACTGCCAAGGTAGTGTTTTGGTCATCATAATTATGTGTTCTGTTCATTTTTCAAACTTTGAGAAATAACAAGTGGAGCTTTGGAAACAGAGGGAAACTTTTGTTTTGTCAGCCTGTAGAGGAAATGTCTCTTGATGAGTTACAGGATTTGGGAGCAGTTTGATGATAGGACAAACTGAGGGGGACGTGACTTTTCAGCAGATGGTGAATCTTAAACTCTGGCACTGTCACACACACACACACACACACTCACCGTGGGCACCGTATTTTTAGCTGTGTTATTCTCCATAATTCCTAACCTTGGAAAGTAACACTTGAGCCGTATAGCACGTCCTGCTGGCATTGTTATCCCGTGCATTGCATGCATGTGTGTGCGCTTCTCTGTGTGTGTGTCAGTGGGTTGACTAGCTGTTGTCACCCAGCCATTGTTATTCGAAGTATGAAAGTCATACCAAACGCCAACAATAGCCTGAAGACCACTGGAAATTCAGTTCAATGGCATGTTGCATGGGTTGGTAGGCTGATTGGGGCGGTGAGAGTAAAGAGAGGGAGTGTTGACAGTTTAATGTCACTCAGTTTTATTAAGTGTCTCCTCACAGCAGGCCAACTGAGGATCCCAGGACAAAAATATCTCCAATTAAAAAAATAATGTGTGTGCAAATATGGAGTTTGTGTATTTACTGTGTGGGTTTGAATGCACTTGTGCGTAGAGGGGTCTTTCACAGTTGACACATATCTTTCCGGTGTGTGAAAGTCCACTTAGACACACACACGCACGCATGCACGCACGCACGCACACACGCACACACACACACATTGTGCAGGGAAACGATGGCAGCGGATTGTGCGATCCACCTCAAGTGTTGCTCTCCAAGGATAGGAATTAATCTGATGAAAAGTCCCATCCTTCTCACTGTTTCCTATCATCGACCTGCATCTGGATCCTATAACACGTGCGTGTGCGTGTGTGTGCATTTGTGTGCGCATGCTGACATTCCTGTTCATGTTGATAAGCTGACATATAATAGCTTGTCTGCCCTTGCACCAACCCTTAGGAAGTTGATAACTGGAAAAGCCAACACAGGCCTCGGTGTACGTTATAGCTATAAATAGGCATTGATGAGAGATATCTTCACATAGTGCAAATATTCCAGATGTGCTATCCTGAAGAGTCGTGTCAACACCACATGAGGCTGCCTGTTAAATGCAAAGGTCATGAGGCTGGAATCTTGTGTGAAATTTCTTGAGGTGACAAACGTAAGCCAGTCTGAGTCAGTGAGCCTAAACTGAAAAACACCATTACCAGCATTGGTGAAAGTGTGAATAGCGTCAAAGCCATTGTTTTTATTGCTCATGGCATGCAACACACTGTGCTCTAATTGCACTTTATTCTCGATGCCACTTGGTGGCAGTCAACAATCGCACTACCTACTACTGTGACTACTAAAAAGGTAAGTATAAAGTGGATGGACTTTGGAAATTCAGCAGAAGGTCAGAAACTAGTGTTTTATAATTTGTTTTCAATATTAAAGTTCTCATTTTAATTCTATTCATCTTTTAATATTAACTATCCAAATTTGAAATGGCTTAAATGGCTTAAAGGAATGTGTTTTTTTTTTTTCTTTTTCAATGAAGTTTCAATGAAACTTGAGTGCGAGAAAGTACTAATGCCCACTGTACAAGTTGACAATTCTTAGATTAGGATTTTGTATTTTATTTATTTATTTATTTTGTAGAAAAAAAGAATCGCTTAAGCTCAGTCATATTCAAAATTAACAAAGATGAATAAAATTTTTCCTCATCACTCTCAATGGCCGGCACAGCGGAGGATCTATGTGTCACACTCTAATCACCATAGAAACTGCACTGGTGAAGTCAGACCTTGACTTTATGAATACTCAGTGTACGAGGGAGAAAGAACATTATAATTACCCTTTTTGCACACAAACCAGTGCAATAAAAAAGTTTTGTAGTTTGGACATGGTTACTGCATTCATGAGAGCAAGTGGCAGATATGAATTTAAGTTACTTGACTGAATGTAGAGAGGCAGATAGATAAGATGAGAGACAGAAGCCGCATGTAAACTACAGCTAAAGTTAGCTGTGACAGACTGCATCTGTCTCTCCCTCCCTCCATCTCTTTCTGTCTGTTTCTGTCTTCCTCCATCTCTATCCATCTCTCTCTCTATCCCTCCCTCCCTCCCTCCCTCCCTTCTTTCTCACTCTGTTTGTGATCTTACACCTCTAGGTCCTCTTGGTTAGAGGAAAAGAAGCCAGATTTCCACAGAGGTGTAAGAGGGAATAAGTGAAGCCTGACAATAAACAATTACTGCTGTGGCCCTAAGGAGTGCCAGTTCATTTCACCCATGGAATCACCCAAAGGAAGAGAAAAACGAAAGAGTTAGTCTGCAAAGAAAACACTAAAGTAGATTACAATGTTTGCTGTGTGTGTGTGTATGTGTGGCCTGATGATAAGTATGATTGATGCCATTAATCTTTGATATATGAGTAGTGTATTAGTAGTGTATATTGCTGTGGGGGCTTGGGGTATAACAACAATATTGGAATATACTTGAAAGCAGTGTAGGGAGGCCTAGTGGTTAGATGTGTCTCCTGTCAAAGTGTCCTTCAGCAAGACAGTGAACACTGTAGCTGCTCACTCTGGTTTAACTCACAATGAAGTGGCAATTTGAGAGCCGCTCGCCTCTGTAATTTGACGTATTTCTGGTTGAAACAGGGGCAGGACATAACATGGGGAGAGATCATTCAAGAGTGTCCAACAGTGTAAACTGATGGGAGAGCACTATCTGTTAGGGAGAGAGAGGCAGTTTTATATGAGATGATGGGATTGTTCAGAAATCTGTGATAGTGTTATTAGTTGGAGTTTTGTTGTATACCGACTGGTACACCATGAAGGAACCAATAAAAATATAATATTTTCCAGGGTGTAAAATAATGGGTTTTTTTTTGGCACATTTTGTTCGGCATGTATTGTTGAATAGGTGCATATTATGACTTGGGAAATTACCTAACAAGGTGAAGACGTCGTTTTTCATTTAGCCCCGGCTGGATGTCTAAATTGTAAACTGCAGTGCTGTGCTCCTGTCAGGAAGCCTGGGGGAGGGAGGATATCTGTATGCCACAGAGGAGTGCAGTGTAACATTTAAACAGCTGTGACAGTAGCTGCCAAAATTGCAAAGACCTTGATGTATATATTTATTTTCCAGCCTTTCATTTCCCAGGGGAGGAGTTTGTTCAAGATGCATGTTCTTTATGCTATTCATAGTCACAGTTACACACCGCTGCCTAGCACAAACACTTCTTACTGTTGGCCAGCGGGCAACTCCATGGGAGATTTATTCATTTACTTCTCCCATTCCTCATTTCCCATCTTGTTGGAGGCTTCAAACCGATAACCTTCCTGTCTCAAGCCCACTTCTCTGACCTTTGGGCTCATGCTGCACTCACTGGCTACTGTATGTGTTCACAGCTTTCTGTGGTGATGTGACAAATAAGCAGCTTGAAATCCTGTTTCTTTTCGGAATTATGCTCTATATTTGGAGGTAATGACACCAGAAAGGAGCATTTAAAAAAAAGCATTACACTGACAGATTCAAGGGTTTAAACAGACACACATGCACACACAAAGACACATACACGCACACACACACACACACACACACACACACACACACACACACACACACGCGTGCAGCGTGTAATATGCTCCCCTTAGAGCAAGAGTGTTAATTGGATTCGGAATGAGGGGTGAATGTCTTTTCAACCTCAATGAAAGATTCACAGGCTAGAGACAGAAATGACTGGAAACAAATGACTAAGAAATAAATTTGTTATTCACTGCTAATCCATTTGACCCATCTAAAAGGTCAAGGGTTAACTTCTGCTCACTTCAACTCAAATTACAATAAATTATACTGGCTATGTGAGGCAGAACCGTTTCGTATCTTTTTTTAGTCTAGCTGAGTTTTCTGTATCAGTGAATCTATATTGGGTACCAATTTAAACTCTCCTCATATTTAAATATCCATGATTTATGCCATATTGTAATGGAACAAATGACATGTAGCAAAGCTGAGTATAATTTAGTATACTTTTTTTTTTTTTCAGGACAGCAGACTGGAGAAAGAAAGCTCTAATTAGTTGAATTTAACATCACAACGTCGCAATTAGAGTCCTATAAGTTTGTTATTTTGTAAAAACAAACTCCACATAGTTTGTCAAAGATAGTTTCCCAAAAATTACTTTTTTATACTTGACTGATGTCACACCTTGTGTTCAAATGGAGTAGCGAGGGATGAGCGGGGGCGGGGGAGTGGATCACAGGAATAGGCCGTTTCTCTGTGTGTGTGTGCGTCTTTGTGTGTTTGTGTGTGTTTCTCCCACGTAATGGCAGTTTCAGCGCTGTTTCATCAGCTGTAGCAGAGGTTCACAGCGGGTCAGGCCTCATCCCACAAACCTGTGATGGGCTTTGGTCTGTCCTTGGTCCCTTGTGTATTCACCAGAAAACATTTAACTATGCTGGGAGTGAGTGAAGTAAACTGAGGAATATCAATGGATTTTACTCAGTTGCAATATGCAATATTACATAAATCACCTTAATGGACTATTTGCTTTGCTCAGCATTGCTAGACTGACTTGTGATCCACAGAGTCATTTGACAATGAGTGTGTGTACACAGGTATGCGTGTCTATGCATTCATTATTAAAAAAGGTAAAAGGCAAGATTGTACATTCCACAATTTCCATTGAGGCTTTGCTATTATGATGATTTTTTACGAGTGTTACACAGTGTTTGCTTTACCAGACGCAACACATTCATCTCACTACCTTGAACTGAAGCCTGTCACTAAGCTTACAAGCAAGCCTGGGCATGAATCCATTTGGCATAGTCTACCTGGTGAATGTGTAACTACATATTCAAATTTGCAGCTCACCAAAATGAGGAAGGGGTCGTGAAAAACCCAAATCTTTTTCTCCTTATCCCTCATCATGGGAACGGCTCAAAATAAAATGGAACAATCAATCACACTTCACCCTCAAATGCCTAATTTATGCAGCCAATGTGCGTCTTAATCCCAGAAATGCACCATCCACACTTTCCATCCATCACCTCTAATGGTCTGAGTTAATCTACAATAGGTGCCCGCAGCCTCACTCCCTTCTCATTATTGATCTGCTCCGAGCCAATGAGGAGGCAGAGCAGGCTGATGGGTATTGGATTTGAACGCCAAAGCTAGCCAGGGGTCAACAAGATGCGTCCATTAAAGATTCTCCTTGCTTTAATCAGGTGGAGGCTTTAAAAAGGACTACAGGCTAACATGAAGTAGAAATCATGAATATTCACCTGACATAACAAATCGCACCACTGGAGTGACAATTTTGTTAGGTTTATGCTTTTTTTGCTTAAATTTGTGCAGTGTGTTGTAATTTAAAAGCTTTTTGAATAAAGTTAGATTTTAATTATTTCTCTCCACTTTGGAATTGCATCATCAGAGCTATTTGGACATTGTCTTTGGTATTTAGAAATGGACATACAGTCTTTCCTAAAACATGTGATGTGCATGGTGGCACAGTATACAACTACTGGAAGTTTCTTGGAAACTCAACCTTAGTGCTGATGTTTTGCCACTGGAATTAAAAACCCACTTGATCACACAGAGAGAAGCTTGCTGAGCTGAGCTTCCCGGGCCCCAGGTCTCCCTGGAGCAATTGTGTGAACAACCTGTCTCAATAAATTATTAATAGGGCTGTTGGAATTTTACCACCAAGGATATAGGAAAAGTGCAACCATGGAGGTTACAGTTCGCACAACCGCCATTGTTTGGCAGCAGCGTAATGAATTCTGCAAGCTACAGAAGAAACAATGTCCTCATCTGTTCCAATACTTCAATAGGCTTTCTGGTTTGCAAAATAATGTCCACCACAGGAAAAATGTGGCACTTGTGACAAAACAATCGCTGGCATGAAATTAAAACTCACTATTGACTTCACTGAATGTACAAAATATCAGTTAGGCTACATCTTCCTGATATTGAGTTGCACAATCCACATCTCAGTTGACTCAAAGCTTAAAAATCCTTCTCTAACTCGTCTGCTTCTCTTTATCTGCATCTCCTCCTTTGTGATTGGTATAGATTTAATAAGATAAATCAATAAGGGATAATAGCTTTTGCCTGAGATTCATCTCATTAGTGTACTTGATGAAAAGAGAAAGTATCCCTAATATTTTGTACATTAAATGTATTCTTGATGTTATTAGTTTGAAACCCTTTCCTTACAAATTGCCAACATTTAACAGAATTTAATGATTTGTTTTTTGGATATTGAGCAATGAACATCAGGTAACACTTTTTCCCCCTAAAGTTGATATTCAGTGTTTTGGAATGAAACCTCTCAGCTGTTATTTGGAGAAAGCTGGATGCTAAGTAAATGCTAAACAGCTGTTGTTACCACTTAGCCAAATAATATAAAGTGCTGTTTTTGCCAGATACTCATGGTGTCAATGACTCGCTGACTTGCTTGTCTCAACTGGCACCGCTGCAGTGTGTCACTAATGAAGTGTAGCGTTCCAAGTAATTAATCTTTACCTGCTGTTAATTGCTTTATCGTGTAGTCTGTTCTTATCGCAACTGTTAATGTCATTACTCAGAACGCTCCAAAGTCCTTGAAAATATGTCCCACTGCTGTTTTGCTGAGTAAACTTGGTCGACTTCCTTGGCATCATTCTGCCAAAGATCTTTCCTTTTTCATTATCCTTCTTCTACCCTTTTTCATGCCTAAAGGGTAGTGATGACACACCACATGTCCGTAACCAATGAGTCATCTTAAGGCAGAAATTCTCTCACATGTACTGAGGCAAGTCAGCGGCAATGCGACAAACTGTTAATCAAAGTGTTGCCCCAAAACAGCTAAAGAGAATAGTGTAGTTTTCTTTTGGTTTTGGAATCTGAAGGTTTGTGAAAAAGAAGAAATCAGACTTATTGCTATAGTGATAAAATGTACGTGAGTTATTAGTACAAATAGCAACTTTTGAAAGATGTGTGCTCTTTGAGCAAACTGAGTACCCAAGCAATTCAAAACAAAGGCAGGATCCGGCGGAACAAGCTAATGTGCAAAACACTGTTTCCCTGACACACTTTGTTTCGAGAGACAACTTTCTTTTTCTCAGAGCGTTGTTTAGGGTTCACGACAGCACGCTCAGTCTGTGTCTGTTAGACTATGCATCAAACGCCACTGTATAATGAGAGAGAAGAATACAGCCAGTCTACTTTCAGCTTAACAACAAACCCGAGACACAACAACTCTCTGGGGACTAGGCCTATACTGATGTAACGCATTGTTTTGAAATTAAAACTTCTTGAGGAGCTTCCAAAGGAGTGGCAAACTCTGCAAAGCAACTTTCAAACTTCTCTTTCTGGAGAGTCAGAAATATGATACGGGAGTTTGAATACCACCGGTCCCTCCAAGGTAATACAGGTCTAAAAAGTAATGAAATTCAAAGATGAAGGAAGTACTTAGCCTAGATTTGTATGCTGTCTTAAAGGGTACTCAAAGTTTAACTCATCCCCAGATACACGGAAACTTGATTACTCAACTCCCACTATCTGCTCCGTCCTTGTCGTTCCAGATCAAGGGTGCGCGACCCTTGCCGGCCTCGGAATCTTCTGGAAGGTAATTGGTGTTAAAGGTGGGTTGCAGCTCTTCCGGCAGACAGCCCCGTAATAAGTGAGGTTGGACCTTGCAGATTTCACCCGAGTGCCAAAGTCACTGCTGGCACCATTTCCATTTTTACAATCCCTCTGCAAAACTCATTTTTGGCTCCGTCCAGCTCTGTGTCGCCGGTCGGGCGCGGGAGCCATTTTTCACTTCATGCAGCTTGTGAAGCAGCCATATGGAAGGGGGGACCTGGCTGCACTCACACTGGCTCGCCACTGTGGTCCTAATATTTCACCGTCTCAAGGTCATACGATATTAATAATTCCTCCTAGCAGCTTTGAAAAAGTCTCACGAAACTTTTAGCAATTTGTTTTGTCAAGGCCAAACAAATATATACGAAACTATTTGCAGTGTTTTTCTTTATCCCTATATGAAAGATATTTTGCCGTTAGTCACAGCATATCATTAACGTCACACTTGTTCTGGCTGAATATGGGAGACTGTCCTTCACTTCATTAGACGTTTGACACTAATTAACAGTAATTTACTCATGCTGAATGCGGGCACCCGTTGGAGTTCAAAACGACATATCATGAATAAGTAATGCTGTGTTGTAATGAAGATGTTAGGCTAAGTGACAGATGAAGCAAGAAAATGTTATAGAGATGACATAACTTTGCCTGTTGGATCATTTTTTTGGCGCAAAGCATTCTGCCAAACACAACACACTGTAATTCACTTGATAATAGACTAAGGAAGAGTACAGATGTTAGCTCACATGAGCTGCAAGTGACGAGGCTCGCTCAACAGTAGGAATTGAAATCCGAAACGTTGAGCACGACTGAAGCATTATACTGTATACCAGAACTGTCATGCACGCTCTCAGTGAGATATCACTTTAGTGCGTATCAGGAGGGATCATCTCAACTACCCTAAAACCCATTTCCTTTCCTTGCTCCGCCTGCACGCTATCTGTCTGGTTGACTTGTTTATTTCCCTTTTGGTAAAATGAGAGATACCAAGTCACAGACCGAAAAAAGCATCCGCCTTTGCCTGATCCAATTTGTTGAAATTCACACTGCTATCTCCAAATGGGGGGAGGGGATGCAGAGTTTTTCACATCTGCTAGAAAATGGAAACCTATTTTCTCACGGGTGATTACCGCTTTCCAAACTTTGTGATATGTCTTCATGCCAAAAAGAAAGTTGCTGAAAATGGTGAATTTGAATGTGCTCCGGAGAACTTATATGTACCGTGCAAAAAGATCAGCATTTCATCAAGTCATTTTCATACTGTGTTGCTAAGTGAGCAGCATTAGGAGGAAGCTATTATATTCCCCATCATGCCATTCTTTTCCAGCCCTCCAGGGCAGCATCCAAAATGAGTTACCATCCAACACACAAAGACTGCTGCGTGACAAAAAGAGCCTCAGTCGTGACACTAATCACATCACACGTCCACATGAAGAACAGGGATTGCCTGAGCTCAGCTGATCTAATTCACACGCTGAAGTCACACTGAAGCCCTGAAAGCAACTCTTCACCAGACTTTGTGAAAGACCAGATCAGTTTGTAAAAGGATCCTATCTGACCTTGTGTTGGATTTATCTTCTAAGGTGGTTGGAAATGGAAGGGGAGAAGATCGATTAGAAAGACTCATGAACATTCATGGGCATTGGTATGAATAAGTATGGTTTAGTGATAGGCACTGAAGTTCCCTGACCTTGCATCTGTCCTGCTTTAGAAGTGCAGAATTACTCATTTGGAGCGATCCTGCAGCATCAGAGAGCATGCACACTAGAGCATAGCTCCCTAGAGCATATCTCCATCATGTGGGGCTATGAGATGCATGGATGAGATGCAAGACCATGGATTTATTGACTTGTGAGACTTGGAAAACACGCTTCACTGTTTCCCCTGCGTGTTGACATCACTGGTCCACTACGGCTCCGCCTCCTCACTCCGCTGATGCTGATCCCCCACTTGCATCAGCACCATTTCTGGCATCCTCACAGCGCATCCTCTCAGAGAGGGAGACAGAGACAGAGAGAGAGAGAGAGAGAGAGAGAGAGAGAGGGAGAGAGAGAGAGAGAAAGTGAGAGAGAGAGTGAGAGAGAGAGAGAGAGAGAGAGAGCGAGAGAGAGGGGGGGGAGAGACTACGCATCTACCCACTCCGGATCCTCCGAGCACAGAAGCGTCAGACGGCCGCCCGAGCATCCAGGTTACGCACGGTGCAGAGGCCCCATCGACGGATCGCCGCGCCAGACACAGCCGAAGAGAGAGTCAAAGTAGCGGGGTAGAGGGCCGCAGAGAGAAACAGTAATGGAGAGTCTGCTGGATAACCCAATGAAAGCCGTTCTTTATCTGAAGGAGCTCACCACTATCGTGCAGAACCAGCAGAGCCTGATCCAGACGCAGCGCCAACGCATCGACGAACTCGAGCGAAAGGTGGAGGACCTGATAGGGGAGAACCGACAGTTGCGGGACCCCCATCAGTACGTCCACCAGCCCCCCCAGCATCATCACCACCACCACCACCACCCGACCCACCGCAGCGCCAGTCCCCAAGCACCGGCCCACCTCCATCAGCACCCGGGGAGCAACAAAGCCGCGGCTCACCCCGGCCAGCAGGCGCAGCAGCAGCCGCCGCAGCAGATCCCAGGTCTCTCGGCCCAGCCTCAGCAGCATCCGACCGCTCCTGCGCCGACCTCCCACCACCCGCACCAACTGCAGCTAGTGCCCACCTCGCCGCAGTCCCCCAAAGCGGGCCAGGCGAGCCCGGACTCCACCGAGGACGACAAGAGAAGCCCCTGCTGCAAGTCCCTGGTTCCGCAGACTCCCACCGCTCTCTGCCGCTCTGTTGGACTGGCCAGGAAAGCAGAGTGAGTAGCTTTCATGCCGTGCACTGCAAAAAAACATCTCCATCTTAACGAGACATTTAACCTATTTACGGTTAAAATCTTAGGCTATTTTCATGGAGAAGAGTGAAAACGTCTGCCAGCGGGGTGAGATAGTTTCCAGTGCAAATTAACTTGTCTCAGGGATTTTCTGAAGTGAGATTATTATCTGCTTTATTTTCAAGAAATTGGTTAAAAAAAATCTTGAAATAGGCGAAAACAGCACCGAAAACAAGTGAATCATTTCACCCCACAGACAGTTTTCGCCACTCTTTTTCTCATAAAATACAAATGTAAGACTCGATATTAGATTAAGTGACCTATTAAGATGGATATTTTTTGCAGTGTGCTAGGCTCTGGCATAATTTCTAGCCTATATATAGTAACTGCATTTGGCCAGAAAACAATGTGATACCCTCAAACGCCTAAGCTATAATGTTGTGTCGCTTGACAACCATGTAAGCGTATCAGCTGGCAACCCCTTCAGAATGGGAATCTAATAAAACATTTTAGAAGGATGCTATACAAATATCACAGCAAAACCTTAAAATAGCATTCAGCTCCCATTGGTAAAAAATATACAAAGAAAATATTATAGTAATACAGTAAGAGCCAAAAAATACCATGTAGTATACAATCGCTGTTTATAAGTCCCTATAGGATTCCTATATTGATTTTTTTTTCCTATGGAAGTATAACCATAGCAACAGCCCAGTGCACTTGAATGAACTTGATTTCCCTTTGATTAATTTTACATCCCCAGAGAGGCTGAGGCTTAATTTTCTGATAGGTAATTCAAGTCTCTCCTGTATTTTCAGATTATCCACTACTCAGATGTTCCAAGTTAAATCAACTGAACATGGGAATACTTAATTAATAGATATTGATTTTGAGGACCAAGGCACTGGCACTTCAAAATGGCGGTTGGTTAATTCTACTCCAAGATTATAATATATTCTAATAGACTGTCACTACTCTGGACATGAAGAAAGATGACATTTTGGTGAAATGATTCTGGTAACAGAACATAAGATCTATCAAATGATATATAAGCAGTGGCAGGAAATATTTTAATAATCTGCCTTCTTAGTCCCTTTAGAGTTGGTGCCATTCCAGTAAATTTAAGGTAATCTGTTTTCCTATGTCCCCTTACGTCATAAAACACTTTTAATGGGAAATTAGCTGAATATTTTTGAGCTGCACTTTTTTATGGGTTGGCACATCATAAGTGCCAGGAGAGCACTGACATTGAAAACAGCTATTTTAAAACAAGCAAAGCATCAACTCATAAATCCATATTTCAAATGTGGACAGTTGCATCTACACCTTTGAAAACACCTATGGAAATGAGAATGCTCAGGCTCCATCTAGGAGTTTCAAGTGAGGAGTAAAACAACTTAATTGTTCCTAACTAAGAATATAGATGGGAGATGCTACACTAGGAAGAGCAGGTTTGGGGTGGAAAGACAGGCAGAGATTAATGGTAGCTTATAAATCACCTTAAACAGTTAACAGATAATAAACAGACACTTGAGAAGCTCTGATAAGCCTTGATAAGCTCTGAATCAACTTGTGTGTGGATATGTTGTGCATCAATGTCGTCTTTTTGGCAGCACCCAAAATTGGTGGCACAGACTCTATCATCTGAATTCTATTACTCAAACTGTCTATTCCCATTCTGGGGCATTGAGTGGATTGTGGGCTGCAACTGCCCTCGAATACAGCGGCAATGGATATACAGTGGCAGTCATTATAGGACTATCCCTCCTGCATTTCTCCACCATTAGGACTGCAGCAGCGATTGTCACTTTGTCTTTCTCTGATGCCATAAAGTAGAACTGAGGAGGTATAATGTAACTCAAAGCACATCTACCTATCAAGTGACTGCCAGAGCATTCCTTGTGTTTTCTGACAGCTGATGAGAAGATAAAACTTGAAGTTGCCAAACGATTCCTCTTCCATGCAAAGCAATCGCTCAGAAGTTTTTACAGTATTTCATGTAGCGCGTTCAGTTAAAAGTAGGGCTTCTACAGTGGTGGCATCTGTAGCTCTCTCTCTATGTAGTGTGTGTGTGTGTGTGTGTGTGTGTGTGTGTGTCTCAGAACTGTCCATGGTGCTGAATGTTCTTTGCTTGCCATCACTATCAAGGTCACATGAATTGCCTCTGCTAGAGCAATGTGCACACACACAGACACACACATACACACATACACACAAACACACACACACACACACACTCACACACACACACACACATACACACTCCGAGTTGAGCCCCATCTGTTCCATTCGGCTGCGTTTGCATTGTGTCGGTTAATCCAGATTGATTCATCGTGCCATTAAGACATAATTCCTAAAGAGCACCGGTCAGGAATAGTATACATTAGCATGCATACATACAAAACTAACCTTTTTTCACATCAATTCACCCACACATGGACACACACACAAACAGACACAGACAGATTATGAGCTGTACAAAATAAATGTCAAGGGGGGGATTCAATGAGTAGGTTCCTTTGTGATTTAGCAGCCGTGCCCTCTGACAGTTCTGCAGAATGATGAACAACGAGAAAGGGAGAGAGAGAGAGAGCATACTGTACTGCATCTTACCCTTAATGACAAAGCACTGATACATGAAAGGCAGGGAACGTGGAGCAGCATTGTAATTTCCACTTAGAGCATTGATCCTGGTCAGACAAGATGGTGTATCACTGTGCTGTCAGTGCCGCAGGAGAAGTGATACATTTCTATTAACGGGCGGATGACAGGGACATGCAGTGACTTACTAATGAGGAGGCACTATGTGTGTGTGTGTGTGTTTATATGTAAGTGCGTGTTCATTAGTGAGTGATTGAGCAAGGGAATGAAGAAGTAAGTGAATGAATGAATGAGTTATCAGAGAATACTGGGATTGTTTCTGTTGGATTTCAAACATATAACCACTGTTTCCTCCAACATATCACCACTGTGGGAGTTTTCTTTTTTACTTGATTGAATGGGAGCAGAAAATCCCTCTGCAAAACTTGAAAAGAGAAATTAAAATGGCTCAATCTCAAAATCTACTAGTTCTCATACATTACTCATCTCCTCCACTGGAGTAATTTGGCAAAAAACACAGATATGAAGAATGCAAATCAAGGCCGCCTTCTACTTCAACCAATGAGTGTGGTTGAAAGTGGTTTCCATCCCTAGCAGACCTTGTCTCTGGTACTGATCAGGCTCAAACTTCCCAGACTGAGAGCCTGAAGTGTTGCATTGCAATCGCGTTACTCTGTCTGAGAAAGACTCTTAAGGGGCCTATGTGATCTGAGGGAGGCCTTCAGCAATCCTGTCTACTCCCCTTTCTTCCTCCTCTCTCTGTCAACTGTGACTCCCACTCTCTCAGCCTCCATTGTTCATATTCTCATTCTCTCCCAATCTTTGCCTCCTCATTCCTAGCCTCCAAATGATACCCTTGTCCACCTCATTATTCGCTTTCTCTTCCTCGTCCCGTCTCTCTCTCTCTTTGTCTCTTCCCTTCATCTGCCGCCGCTGTGTCTTTTTCGCCTTTCCATCCTTTCCCCCTTCTCTCTGTTCTCCTCGTCTCCTTCTATCTCCAGCCCCCCACCCACCTCCCTATTCTCGTTTCCTGTAATCAGCAGCTTTATCCTACAGTAGCCACCTCTGCAGTCTGGATCAGTATTCCGTTCCATCCTCCAACCCATCAGGCTGATGACTCTTCTTGCTCTCCTCCACTTACCCCATCTCCTGGCCGGGGCCGGAGCCTTCAGTCCGCCCTGGTCTTTGGTTCTCTGTTCACTCTCGGGGGCTGTCAAGTGTGTGTGTGTGTGTGTGTGTATGTGTGTGTGTGTGTGTGTGCTAGAGTGTCTGAGTATGAGAGTTGGATTGTGTGTTCAAGAGGGAGAGAAAAAGAGTGACAGAATACATGGGAGAGAGGCGGTGTGTGTGTGTGTGTGTGTGTGTGTGTGTGTGTGTGTGTGTGTGTGTGTGTGTGTGTATGTGTGTGCGTGTCTGATAGGCGGCAATCCTCTTGCCTGAGGTGGAAACCCAGGGGTTCTCATATAGCTCCAGGTGCTTCTCTGCTGCTTCTCTGCCTCCCACACACTCTCATAGAAACGCCCAGATAGATTAAACTCCCTCTCTCTGTCTTTCTCGCACACACAAATCACACACACGCACGGCAACCTAAACACGCCACATGCCACCTGGCAGCCAGCATGTTTTTCCACATTGGCCGTGACCCATCCCTCCCTCCCTCCCTCCGCTCCCTCTATGCCCTCGTTCTCCTCCTACTGGCCTCGTACCAACCTGAGCGCAGAATGTATGCCGTCTTGTATGCCGTCTCCTGCCAGTGCCAGCCTCCCTCCGAATGAAGGGGGGTATAGGGGTGACACTTAGAGATGGGGAGCAGAGTGCACACACACACACACACGCACGCACACACACACACACAGACGCACAATGTGTCATACATTAGCAAGTAGCCCTGCTGAGTGCCTGCTGGATGCTGCAGTCTCTGCTTGCTCTGAAGCTCTCAGATCAATGGGCCTGGAGCTTTGCCAGCAAAGCCGTGGCTCCACAGCTATGCTAACCCTTTGGAGCCACGCTAGCCTTGATCTCTAGGTACTATAGCTCTAGTCCAAAGCTACGCCATCCTTTGACTAAATCTGTCATAGGCTTTTTTCTCAAAATAATACATTTACAGTTAAGTGTAACTTTAAACGAGCTATGCTAAACCAACACACAAGCAAGGTTAGGCCTTTAGAGCCATGCTAAGCTAACGGTAAGGTATCCTAAAGCTGAGCTAGCCTCTCTCAAAAGCTTATGGAGTTGTGTATCTTGCTGGATAATGCCAGATTGTTTTTTTTTTTAAATGCTTCCGTTCCTTTCCACTGAAGTTTACAACTGTTTATCTCAGGATCTCGGTCTGTCTGTATGTTTGCCTCTCACAAAACAGCAGGAGTGGGAGCGATAGAAAGAGAAGTGGATGTGTGGTTGATGGTTGTGGTGGGTCCACATGGGAACACTGGTCCACTCTATTTCCCTCGCTGTCTCTCTCGCTGTCTCTCTCTCTCGCTCTCTTTATGAATCCTCTAAGAATCCTTCCCAGCAGCACTGCCCGAGATGAGAAATCTCTTCTGCCCCAAACCTCCCCTCTTTACTCCCCTTCCCCTCCCCTCGGTCTGAATGGGAAGCACGTCCGCTTGGTTATGACA
Organism: Centroberyx affinis; assembly: GCF_046629955.1. NCBI lineage: Eukaryota > Metazoa > Chordata > Actinopteri > Beryciformes > Berycidae > Centroberyx > Centroberyx affinis. The sequence continues at coordinate 177,563 of NW_027280999.1, read as the reverse complement.
GGGTGGCTTGGCTCTGCTGCTGCTGGAATCCAAATCATGAATATCACATTTGGTGTGTAGTGCTTTTAAATTGCTTCATTTCTCAGAGGTTGTAGCTGGTGGGTGATTCCTGACTCCCTGGTAGAACATTAGCCGTTTTCTTGCACACGCTGAGCAAGGCGGAGGACATACTCCCAGTTGCCAGTAATCCAGCAGTGTGTTTGTGTATGTGTGTGTGTGTGTGTGTGTGTCTGTGTGTATCTTTGGGATTGTGTTTGTGTTTGTTCTGGGGTGTTAAGAGAACAAGATAAGGGCTCTTGTAAGGGGATAAGTGGGATACGTTTCTGTCTTTCTTTGCATTATACGTAGCTGTGTGTGTGTGTGTGTGTGTGTGTGTGTGTGTGTGTGTGTGTGTGTGTGTGTGTGTACCTCACAGTAATCACTAAAGGATACGAGCTACTCAGGCATTGGCTAACTGGACACGCTGCTGGTCTGAGGTGTTGGTTTAATCCAATTTAGTGAACATATGTACTGTATATCACCATTACTAAATTGAATTATACCTAGCGCAGAATTTTGAACAGTATCTCTGCAAATGCCATAGAATTAGGATGAATAGAAAGGGTCATTGCCGGGGGCTGACAGTGGAAGGGAGCACAGCGAAGAAATTTTGGATCATGCAATTACAATGCCCATCTCTACTTTAAATCTCAACTCTCCTCTTTTTCAATTTACTAGGTAGCCAGAATTATATTTTGGGGAAAATCCCAGTAAAATGGTGGCTCTTGCAGAGGCCTAGTTCCTGTTGTATCACTCATCCCCTTACAAACACATACTCTTTCTGCTCCTGCTCCTACCAATATAAATACAAACATGGATTTGTGTTGATCTATTCAGTAATTATGTGTGCCAACTGCAAGGCTACAGTTTGCCAGCCAACAGCCTTTGATTGACAGTATATTTTATACTGCTTTGCTGCCCCTTTCACTTGTTGCCAGGAGTTTTGTTCAAGGCTAAAGGGGAAGAATATATAAGGAGAAAGTAGCACAGGTAGGTAGAAACACTGACAGACAACTCATGATTGTCAATTTTATAGCAGTGACAGAGCAACCTAAAAAAAGATAATGAAAAGCCACACAGGGCCGAAGAGTCCAAATGTTGTCATACTTTCTCTATAACAGTTTCCTCCCAGCGTCCTCTGCCTCTGTGGTCCCCAATCAATCAAAATGACAAAGTTTGGCTCACCCCTGTTTTTTGAAGCATGTGGCTCTTGACTGTCAGTCCCCCGTCACTTGGACAACATGCCAACTCGCTGAAAGACAGATGTGTCATCCTCGTCCTTGACACCTCCAGATGCTTCACATGACATCACACTTTCTATGTTAATATCGCTCACCAACATCACGGGTCTGCGGAGAATTGTAATAACTTTTGCTGTTAGTCATGTTATGTTACAATAGCTGCATAGTGGATCGCCTCCTCCATGGTTGGAGGTAGATTATTCACACATCTAATTGATGCATTCTGGTTTTCTTATGCAAATGAACAGTAGGCCTAATGGGCAATCAGTGGAGTGTATGTCTCATTAGTATGCACTATTTCAGAGTTACAGCAAATGGAAATGCAAACAATGTTGTCATCCGGCATTACTCAATCTGATTGCATTATTTTAACAGATCTGGTGTCACTCAATCTGATTGCATTATCATTGCATTGTATTGTTAAATAATCAAAGCTTAAGAGAGAATTACGTTCTTCCTTCTCTATCCTATTTTAACTGAATTCTACATGCACACAGCTTACTGTTCTTTTTTATATTTTTATTATTATTACTATTATTTTGCCTGGAATCTTTTAGTCCAGTGGGAATATCTAAAAATACTATGGTATCAAACAAGTTTCAGTATTTTGAAAGACACTTCACTTCAGTTTGTTATCAAAAAGTCCCCATATATCTCTCCTTCACACTGAAATGCAAGAGGAGGCTGGTTGGAAATACAGTACAATGAGATTTTAAGGAGCCTGGCAGTTTAACAGCTAATTACTAACCATCACATCACCCGGTCCAGTTCTTAGTTGTATCTTTCCAGGCAGAAGTGTAAATAATTTGTCAGTGTAGATGCTGATATGCTCCCCTCGCATCACACTGTTACAAAAGCTCTGCAACACATTTTGTTTTGCGTTTCAACACAACATGTGGTATTAGCTGGCTATTAGCAGCTATTACCATATGTGCTGCTGAAATGAAACAGATGGTTTGACCCAACCTACACTCGCAGATGTCTTGAAATTCATGCATCATTTTAAAATGTATTACTTCTGTGTTTGTCAGTCTGCCGGTGCTAAGATGGTGGAATTCCTCAAGGGCAGAAAACACAGAAAACGCTCATTGGTCAGTGAGCTTGTGACCTCCGCAGCACAGGGACTGGGTCTTTGAAAGTAGGAACAGTGGAGTTCTGGAAAAATGTCCACCCATCTGTCAAAGAGATTTCACCTCGTAAAAGCTTAGTGCTGAAAATCCCTCAACAGACAATTCTAATTGTTTTGCAGCTTGTGTGTGCCTGTGGGTGTGTGTATGTGTGTGTGCGTGTGCACGTGCATGCTCTAGTCTCCATTTGGCACATGCAGCCTGCTAAATTCCCTATATCTCCACAGACAAAGCATGTAATGTACAGTATATACACCACAAGCTTCAATGAGTCTTGTTGGGGTCTTACATTTGTCCGCTTGTGTTCATTTGTCAGCCTTTGCTCTTTACTTTATCCAACATAATCTGCATATCCGCTGACGCACACACACACTCTCACACACAAACACACACACACACACGTACGCACACGCACCGCATTTACACGCTCTCCCAGGAAATGTCAGGTATGGTTAAATTCATGACCCAGAGTAATGTTGAAAGCCATCTACCTAAGGCTGCAAGGCATTGCATTGCTGATCGGAACAGACACGGCATGTCCAATAGGCTTTCCTCGTCTTCTCAGCACATCCGTCCACACAAACCCTCCACCATGCCTCAGCCATGATTTATTGTAGTGTGTGTATGTGTGTGTGTGTGTGTGTGTGTGCGTGTGGAAAAGCAGAGGATACATCCACTCACTCGCTTATTTAATCACTTACCCCTTCATTCATTTGCATGCATTCATGTAAACGCAGCCATGCGCACACACAGACACTCATTCCTTCACCCATTTACACACTCTCTTTCTCTCTTATGTATATGTACATAAGCTGGCCCCTGACCAGCTTTTCTTCCAGTTTTTTGCTTGATGATACTGTAGATACTGTCAAACAAGAATTCATCCTTTCCTGGAGGCCGCTGGTAGAAATGACTAACCAACAGAGCAAGTCTCTTTGCGTGCTTGTGTCTGCATCCGTATGTGTGTGTGTGTGTCGCTGGTGTGTTATTTGTGGCATTTAGTAAGCATTTGTGTTTATCACATAATAGCTTCTCTTCACATTCAGATGACCGTAAAAAGCATCTTGTCCTTCCCCGGCACTCTGGTTACATCATCAACGCCCGCCTGTCAACCCCCTGACCCCGCGATTACATCATCAGGTACGCAGTGCCAGGGGGAGGAGCCGATGACTCTAGCAGTGACGTGATTGGAGGGTTCAACTCAGAACAAATCCAAAAAAGGGGAATGAGATAAGATAAGGCGGAAATGACGTTTGAATGAGTCAGAAGCGTAGGATTATGGGAATTGGAAGTAGGGAGTCATTGTAGGTGGATGATGTGGAAAGATTTTTTTTTCCCTTTGGTCATGTCTTCCCCATCATTTACCAATATGCTTTCTCCTCCTCATTCTCTTCCTACTCCTTGTTATCCTCTGAGAATCTGTCCTTGCTCTCTGACACCCAAGTTGTTTACTTTTTTTTTCGAATCGAAACACTAATAATGAAAGTGGTAATAAAACAAAACAAGCTTTTTTTCTTCCATTATGTGTTTTTTCGCACATTTTCGTGTAATACTACATGATGATAATGTTTTTCTTCAATGGTTGAATCAATTCATCATATGAATATTGTAGCGAGGCTCTTTGGCTGCTGTGATCATCCTCCTTTCCATGGGCCCTCATTCCAATTTAGGTCGCTGAGGATAATTCTACATCCAGACTGCAAATAAGAGCAAAATTACCATTTCTGATCATGTGCATATTTTAAAGAGGAAGGATTTTGGGGACAGGAACTAACTCTGAAGGCCTCATCTGGATTGGAGGTTTCACCCACAGCTGCTCATTTGCACAATGTACGCATGTGTGTGTTTATGTATGTGTGTGTGCCAGGAGCGCCATTCACAATCATTCAGGCTCTTTGCAGTGAGTTTGAGCACTGCTATAATCAAATTAGAAGACAGAGATAAATGAAAATAATTAATTTCCATGCAAAATGTATTTGCTGGTGTTGCTGATCCAGAAGATGGGCTTTTCCTCATCAGCCGACGCCCTGGCTGATATTTGACAGCCATGTGCGTTCGATAGCTGTCAAGCAGCAGCGTGAAGCATGGAAATATCTGTGAAATTTGACCCACTGCCAGCTCTTCTCCAAATGGCCCTGCAGCAACGCAGCGCGGCTCGATGCTTGATGTGAGCTGATAAAACGGCTCAGTAGAGAAGGCACCAGCTGGAGATCAGATGAAAATAGCAGAACCATGGGTAACCAGAACATTACTGCTTTCATGGAACAACCATTAACTGCAATTTCAATGTTTTTCTTTTACATTGTTTTTCTTTTCTCTTTTTCTTCTCTTTTTCTTTTAAAAGCTGCTAGCAGTAGAATTTGAAATTTGATGACTTTGGCGAACCCTTGAGTCCCTTAGTGGTAGTGACAATACTATTGCAAAGGCGACTCGCCATTGTTCTGGAAAGAGCTGATTAAAAAACACATTTTGATACACTTAATGTTTTATCACTAACTTGTCCAGTAGAAAGAAAGCCAGCTCAGTGTCGGTCTTGAACCCCTTTGTCCAATGAGCGAACGCTCGGCTGAGGTTCACTCTGGTCGTTCTGTCACTCTCCTTCTTCGCTCTTTTTACCTTCTCCATCAAAGCCTACTTTTTGTGTTGTATTGAAGAGGGTGCAGCTGATGGGAGTGGGTTTTTTTCAATGGCTCCATGGAAAAATGGAGAAATTGGCCTCTCTGCCTCTTCTACGATGGATTTCTCCCTGTATGATTGTTGAACATCGGTGCAAAATGGCGGCTCCAGAAAGAAGCCCTTTCTCTTTGATTCTGAGGCACTGACACCAAAATTTGATGTTTGCTGCTGATGTTTGAGACAGCTGAAGCATTCTCTGCTTTCAAACCCCTTTGTAGCTGTGCTGGAAATATCTCGATGTGATGACACATTGTCTACGTGTGGCCAGTTATCTGCGGGAATAAAAGCGTCAAATGGCTCACACATATTATAGTTGGATTGCGGTAAAGTGCTACTGTCGCCTCCCCTCCTTCTTCTCAGCCCTTCTGTCCCTTTTCTGGAGCATCAATATGCCAATAGCTTACATACTATAGCCGAGCTCTCAAGAGGCGTAGGCTTGTCTTTTTCAGACAGACATGATATGGAGGGGGAAATACTTCCATACATACCGTGTCTAAATATACAAATCCCACAATGGAATAAAATAGGCCACAATGAGAAGGAAAGAGAGATGATGAGATGAGAAAGAAAGAGAGAAAGTGAGTCCAGCAGTGAGTCGTTGCAGCTTTCCTCGCACCTGCATTGTCAGAGGAGTTTTCTAAAGCGCTGAATACAAGGACGAAATGTATTTTTTCCCTTCCTTTGTTAGGTTTCTCATGGGAGCATTGGTCTTGTGCTCTCGTCCATCTCCATCTCTCTCACTTTCTCTTGTGGTAGGCAAGCTAAGCCGCCTGGGACTGCCCAAGAGTCCGTGCTGACGTAAACCTTTCAAGGAAGCTTATTTTATTAATTCACTGTGTGCGTGTGTGTGTGTGTGTAAAGGAACTGATATGGTGAGCTTTTAGGACAGAAAAAGGAAAAGTGTATGTGTTTTTGTGCATATACTGTATATGTATGTATGTTGTGTATGTATGTGTGTGTGTGTGTGTGTGTGTGTGTGTGTAGGTGTGTGTGTGTGTGTGTGTGTGTGTGTGTGTGTGTGTGTGTGCAGAAGCTCGGTGCAGTGCTCATCCAAGAAATATGTGGTTTGGTTCAAGGAGATGTTTTGACTAATAATCCACTCCATGCACAGACAAACATGTTTAATGCATCATTTTCACCTCACAGAGATACACAAACACACACATATCCTCAGCTCTGGGTATGTGTGTGTGTGTGTGTGTGTGTGTTTGATTTTCTTGTCTCAGAAAGCCTCACACACTTTTCGCCTGTAAACCGTAGTGATAAACTACCACTTACGGGGACTGCCAATTTGCCAAATGGAAGTGAAGTATTACAAAATCATTTTGAGTGTCTTTTTGATTTAGCGTTATCAAAAGGCTTCTAGTACTATTTGCCAAGAGTTAAGTTGACTTGTGTAAGTTGGTGTAATGCCTGTAATGTATTTAGCTGACCTAAATTAATCTTGAGGAATGTGAGTGATCTCTTTGACTAGTCACAATGCCTTGTTGCCAAAAAAATGTGAGGTTGCCTTTTTTTTTTTGCTCAGGTGTTCATAACTGGCAGAAGTCCTTGGTTTAAAACCCATTCTCTACGGAAAGTTATTTTGCTCAGGATTAATTTCATCACATTTTACTGGTGCTATATTTAAACATTTTTCTTTCCCTTTTTGCCCCCTTCCTTTTTCTTCCACAGGAAAAGACTGCTTTTGCTTTGACCTTGACTCTGAAAGGCATTTATTCCAAAGAGGTCGCACCAAAAACAACATGGAATTGAAATAATGGCAACAGAGAACTCCAAAATCCCTTTCTAAGCAAGCAGCCAAGCAATCTAAATGGCCTCAGTCTTATTACTATTGTTAATATGTTTGCTACCTCCAAGGTCAATGGTATTTGTATTTGCCATGTTTGGCCTTCAGGGGCAGATTCTAATACTCTGCATTATGTTATTTCAATGAGTGAACATGTTCACAGCATTTTTTTTTTTCCGTCTGCCAAGGAAATGGTCTGTGAAATACTAATCCGTCAATTATTGTGAGCTTTGATCCCCCTCCCCTCTCTCTTTCCCTCTCCCCTCTCCCCCTCTCCCCCCCACCCCGCTCTCTCTCGTCTGCCCCATGCTTCAAAGTGTATCACTCCAGTGTGCACAGATCTTTTCGCCTTGAGCTGCACTGAATCAGCCAGTGTGCTATTGACACAGTAAAGCTGAATTCAACGCAAGGAGGAGCGCATCGACAAACACATTAGACACAAGAAGTTAGAACAAAATACAATGAAACCGCGCAGATTACACTCTCCCTTAAACAGATCCTGTGTGTGGAAGAGCTTATAAAAGCTTATAGATTTATTATAGGCAGTATTAGGGGCTTAGGCCATGAGGTGAACTGAGTCAGTGGTGTGGAAGATCAGAAAGCAGGTCATGCGAGTTCAGTTTAATCTTCAGCACCCACAGCACCACACCCACATTGATCAAACAGTGTGCACTTTGTGTGTGTGTGTGTGTGTGTGTGTGTGTGTGTGTCTGTGATGTTGGAGGAAGGGGTGTGTAGTCTTCCAGAGGGTCACAGAAAGGTTCATATTGATGCCTTGTAGTGGAAATGTTGGTGTAATCCTGAACATAGGAATGGGTGGCTGTGTGTGTGTGTGTGTGTGTGTGTGTGTATTAGTGTGTGTGTGTGTGTGTGTAGAACATTGAAATATTTGAATCCATTGCTGTTATGTGAATAAGCAGGTTCGAATAAAGTATTTAAATGTGTGTGAGAGAGAGTGAGAGAGAGAGAGAGAGTGAGAGAGAGAGAGAGAAAGAGCTGTAATAAAAAACATCAGAACCATGGATAGCTCCTAGTCTCCTAGCAGACACACACACACACACACACACTAGAGCCAAATCCTAGTGAAGCATAGCCTAAAACACATGCCTCTGAGCCTCATGTCTGTGTACATATTAGTACAACTTGTTTCTGGCGTGAGCAGCTACATCATCAAGACACTTTTACACAGTTTGGGATGGAGATGTGTGATCTGTAGAGCATAAATGTGCCCTTTAAAAAGTTCCCTCAGAAACCAAAGTCATTATAAAAGGCTTGCAAGCTGGTTTTGAGGGGGGGAAGCCATAGAGGTGATAGCGAACCTGATCAGAAAGATGGCAAAAGAGATGGAGAGAAAAATGTGAGAGTCGGAGATCAAAGCAGAAAGAGATATAAGGTAAAGAGGAATCAAAAGCAAGGGCTTAAAGAGAAAAAAGAGAGAGCACATCTCTTCTCCAGCCCACAGTGCCTTGCTGTGAGATCACAGACTCAAAAGTTCCCCCGCCCCGTCACTTTCTCCTTGGGTTGTCGCCGCGATTTGGCCCTGTGTGGATATTATTCAGCCGTGGCCGTGCATCACCTAGCAGCATGTCATCATCACAGACAACCGCCCCCCCACGCCGCACCTCCCCACCAATAACACCCATTAATTAAATTCAGACGAGCGCTGCTTTTTTCTCCCGTGCTGTCAAAATGAGAACCATTAGAGGGAAAGAATGCGCTTCAGAAGATGAACGCCGCGCGCCGCAGGGACACGGATACTCCGGCAAGTGATGTCCTGAATGTATAAGAAGCAGGCATTATAGCCACGAGCCCCAGATATATTCAATTAAAAAAAGTTTTCATGTTTACGATTATGAAAATTTCAGTCATATATCCTGAAGAATAATGCTGCTTTTATGCTGCCGGCTCTCAGCTCTGACCACTGTGAATGTGATCCTTAATTTCTCAGGGAAAATTCACGAGGTGCTTGATGAGGTCTGTGCATATTTATTAGGGGAAACGACGTTGATAGGTCTGTAAATTATGTGCGAGTAAATAAATGTGCGAGTAAATAAAAAACGCTATTAATGCAACGCGACTGCATATCAACCTGCATGTTTTTGCATTCTATCTGTCCTGCAGCGTCTATCCTTTATCTGTGTGAACGCGTGGCTCTGGTGTTCGGCGGCTCCTCGCTAATCTGCCCCCTCTGCGACTGTCTGTGTTCTCGACCTATTAAAAAACGGCCACAGCGGTGTCATGGTCATTAAGGCGAACACAATTAGAGGAGCCATTAACAATGGGAATTAATTAGCTGTCGTACCCTCCCTGCACTGTCTTCTATTGTTACTGTCAGATGCCCCCCCACCTCTCTCTTTCTCTCTCTTTTTTGCTCTCTCTCTTTCTGTCTCCCCCTCCTTACAGAGCGAGCCCAAACAATCTACACTTTCACGGGTGAGCAATTTGGGCTCCACCTCGTGCGTTTCCAAGCAGGCTTGTCCGAAAACGATAACTCGTGCTTTATAGCGGGGAACAAATCTCCGAAGGTCCCTGTGTATCTGGTTTGGCATGTGATAAAGTAGTGCACTTCACAGTAGAGAGTGTAGGGTGGTTAGGAGGAACGGAGGGAAGGGACTCCTGAGGTACGGCAGCAATCATGCCCCTGGATGAGGTACTTAAGAAGACATACGGGTCTCCTTGTTTTCTCTGCCCTTTCCCAGGAGACAGAGAGGTGGTGGAGCAGAGAGAGAGAGAGAGAGATGAAGAATGGGAGACAGAGAATAGGGGCAGATGATCAAAAAGGCAACAGGAGTGGCAGCGATAGAAAGAGAGATGGAGGTGGAATCGACATCCCTATCTCTCTCTCTCCCTCCTCTCCTCTCCATTCCCTCTCCATGTCCCGTGTCCAGGGGAAGGAGAATGCTGCGGCTCTTTTTATTAGCCGCATCTTCTGACAGCAAGAGTAATTGAGCAAATTCCTGCCCCGCGTTACACACCGTGCCTGTAGGCCCCCGGAATAGGGGGATGGGGAGGTGTAGAGAGCGTGACAGGGATGGATGGACAGGAGAGGGGGAGTGGGGGAAGGGACCGCATCGAAGGAGGAGAAGGACGAGGCAAAAAAGTAGAGATGTGAAGGATTTGAGGAGGTATCAGAGCAAAAGAGAGGGCACACTGGTGGAGGGAGGAAAGCAACACACGCACACACACATACATTAACATTTGATATCCCTTTGGTCTTTGGTTGTATTTTGTCAAAACACATATCACCTAAATATCACCTTCTCTTACAACAGTATATCTAAAGTCCCATCCAAAGGTGAGCATTTAAAAACAAATGCACTGAAACATTATTAATTCATACACCCTTCTCAACTAATGGCCACTATGTTCGACAGACCTCGCTGGATGAGAGTGTGTGTGTGTGTGTGTCATCTTGTTGTGGCTGGGCTCTTTTAGACTGACCTCCCAGTGAACCCGATGTAAAAGTGATGGTAGGCAGCTTCTTTTAGTCTGACACAGTATTTGCAGTTGAACCACTGCAGTGAATTGCAGTCATCTAATGTATTGTTCAACACCAACCAAATGTCACAGAGTATTCTGGGCTTAATAGTGAACTTTTCAAACCAGATCAGTCGACAGTTCCCCACGACGGCTGTGATTGGCGTGACTGTGTTTAATGTATCAGCCATGTGCTTCAAGTTATATAGCCTAATAAAAAACGACTTAAAGGAGTGAAGGAGTAACCTTTACCTTCCCTAGAAAACTGCTGTCACTGCTGGCATTCAGGCTCATTTTTTCCCCTCAGACATATCATTGACTGCAAAAAATGACAAATCAAACCCGCAAAGTTACATGTGTGTATTTTGTAAGTAGACTGAAGAGCAAATGAAAATGAGATATTATCTGGAGGCGAAGTACCAATATTCACAATAATAAAAACAAGAGTTGCAGTTCTAACTACTAGCTAGCATTAGTTACTAGCAACATACAAGCAATGCTAAGCTTATCCAGGCACAAAGCATCACCTTATCTACTTTGGCAACAATTACTCCTTCCTGACTTGAGGTGCAGTATTTGCTGGTAAAATTTGGTAAACTCTGGTGGCTACTGTGACTTAGATTGTAGATTGTTAGATTGTAAATGGTCACCCTTGCCAACATCAGAACATTGTTGACCCAACTTCAGCTTGTTTGTTAAGAAAAACCAGCTACCCATGCCAACATTAGACCTGCATTGGTCCATTATTGGTAGGATTGCTGTAAATCATGCAACCTAGCCAACAGTGGACCAAAACGGCCATCATTGTCTTCAGATTGCCAACCAAACCCACATTGGCCCAATGATTTCTTGGTGCTATGGTGATCCTGAAAGTCTCCCTGAAAATGAGCAGTGTAGGAACATTGTATCTGGGTTAAGCAAGGTAGTCTTGCCCAGTAGGTTACTTGAAAATAAAAGATATCCATTTTGTCTTCCATTTTCTCTTACTAGGATTGTATGTAGTGCTTTTAGAGCACAGCATATTACTCAGTTACAACAATCTGTCTTAAATGATCTGTTGACTCACCTAGCAGATGGAAGCTAAGAGCTGCATCATGCTAGTTTTGTGAACATACGTTTTTATTAAATCATTGTTGGGCATAATCAGTGATGTGAATCTGAATCGTAGCTCTTCTCAAGGTGTATGTGTAGGTGTATTGTGTGTACCACGTCATAACCAGAAGAAGACAGGAGTTCTTAACCTGCACCTTAAAGTACACAGCTACCCCCTCATGATTTCTTCCTACTTTTTCTCCTCTTCTTCCCACAGAAACCAAACCGTCCTCCACCAGTTCTGCTGCCCGGCCCCAGAGGCTCCTGAGGGGGAGACTTCTACTGCCTGTGCCCCCAGGTAAGACCACTGCATCCTTGTCACACCAGCACAAATGTGTTTTTATTGATTTAATTTTGAATGATTTTCTTTTTCTTTTCTTTGAATCTTAATTGCAGCCAGTTACCATACTTCCTGTTATTGGTGGTGCTACAGTAGATACCCAAGGCAACACAACTACCCCAGCAGTGTCGTCCATCTTGAAGTGGTTGTAAATGCTTCAAGGGGATCCAGGGGACAATCTGGACTACCTGACTTAGCCTTCTCCGTGTCCTCTTCTTCCCTAAAGTGAACGAGAGGCAGGCTCTCCTACAGTCTTAAAATAGCCACCCCGCTGACAGGGAGAGAGTGACTCTGCACAGTTTTAAATGTCATTTGTCACATCAGCTTGGGTTTTGGGTCTTGTTGAGGCTGCAACATTGAGTCCTGAGAGATTCTAAGATGCACTGGAGGTGATTTGCCATTTTTCACAGAGTGTTGCCATGTTTGTCAGAGTATCAAGATAAATCCACTGGAGCACAGTGGTAATCTCCAAATCAATCAGAGCGAGATCCCATTTCCTGGACAGTGGTCAAGTCCTCGGAGGAATTGTCCGTACGAAAATTGAACAATTGGAAAAAATGACACGGAATTTAGAAAGCCAAGCGGGATGATGATGCTGTTATCTTTTTATATGTCAGATTAGCACGACAATGACAGAGCTGATGCCCGTAAAGTCAAATATTGAGTTCCAATTGTGTACAAACACTAGTATACAAGTAGTATGCAAATACCCAGTTTGATTTAGGTGTAAAAGACATTTCATAAGTACTGCTGTTAGTGCAATAAAGATAATTTGCATCCCCAGGGAAAATGAGAAGAAAAAATCATTTGAGGCCATAATTATTCCTGTTGGATATTAGGGCCAGGCGGCCTTGAGCAGTGAGTATTCTCACAAAATAAGCCAAAATACTGTTCATAACAGTGTTGTAAAATGCATACCATTGTGTGGCTCCACACTGCTATACCTTTAAATATAGTTTACTGCGCAGTATAGTTGAGGCCGTTGTATTTAGTATTGAATAGACAGCACTATAAAAGTAGACCTTTATCAGCAAGAACAAAAAGATTGTTTTATCGGAGTTTGACAAGGCATTATCTTCCCCCTTCAAACAGAATTGAGGAGCCAAATTTTTGTTTGCCAACTCTTCTTTTATTTACCCAAGTGCACTCTACCACCAGAGTTTCACTGAAAATTATTGCGTTCGTCTGGCCAAGGCGCATCAATAGCAATTAAGCCATCCACCCGATATGGTTTGTTTGTTGAGGACTGTACGTTTCACAGAATTGTTCTGCCGCATTGTCAGAGCTTGGCAGAAAATAGCAGATAAGCAAACGTGTATTGATGCTGGATCATAGCCCCTGCGGTAGTGGACACAATAAGTGGCAGCAGGCTGCAGACCAACAAGCACCGACGAAATCACACTTTAAACACCTCAGAGGCCCATATTGTATCGAATCAGCCGCATGGATGGAGTGAGGGAGAGAGATGTGGGGAGAAAGGAGAGTGATGATCTCCCCTCACAATTGGCTTTGTTTCACTTTAAAGAACAAAAAAAAAACTTCATAGAGCCATTAATCAGATAAACTGTCAGACTGCCCAGTGACTAACTCAAAACCCAAGCCTCCTACAGTATCTGTTGTCACAATAGTCACTTTATGCCTTCATGAAACGTGGTGGAGGTTCCAGAGACCCTAGTTAAAATGGAACGGGAGTGACTTTCATAAGATCAAAGCCGGAGGGGAAATTGCAGAGGTGGAAAAAAAAAATCCGACAGGGATCGATCAGAGTTCAGCAGTTTGAACTTTGCTTGATAGAAGTTGTTTGCCGCTGTTGTGTTTTGTGATTGCTTTGTGCTCAGGGACCATTAGCTAAGGTACAAACAAAGTGTGCAACAGAACTTGTCGACCCCTCCAAATCCTCAACCCCGCTGCCAATCCCCGAAGCAAACCACTTCAAGCAGGACTCTCTGGGGCAAAAAAAAAAGAAAAAAAAAAAGCAGCTTGTGGTTTTGTCCCTGTTGCGTTTTTTTGTTGTTGTTGCGTCTATCTCTTTTTGAAAACTGTATTCTGTTGTTGTTGATTTCTGTACTTCCGCGTTGTTGTCAGTGATTTGTTGATCATCCACACACATGGCCTCACCACGTCACGTCACGACGACATACCTCCCACCACACGCCATGGCATCCATCGTCATTCATGTTCACCTCATTTGGGCTTGTCTCTCCCACTGTGGTCACAATAAGTTTGAAAGTGTCATGTATGAATATTACCATGTAACAGTTATGTAACGCAGCACTACCATAACCCATCGACTCGCGAATCATCGAGCGTTTTAGGGTCTTTCCCATGCTGGAATTTGGTCAGCCTTCTTGTTGACACATGTAATGCATCTGTGTTCATGTGAAAAAAGATGTTCTTATCATGTTGCATGCTTTGGCTTAGCAGTGATCAGAACATAGCTCCCTGTCTTTGTGTGTGTGTGTGTGTGTGTGTTAATGTACGTCTGCCAGTGTGTCACTCCGGTACACACGGCGTACAGCAGATACTTTAAATACTTCAGCGAAACACACAACACTGTACACATCACTAGATCAGCAGGGAAATCCATACCGACAAATTAGCCAGACAAATGAGTGAGTCACGCCACCTCTGGCAACCTTCACTGCAAAAATGCAACATTTACAAAAGCCTCTCCCAGAAATAAAAGCGAGTGGGTGCTGTTGTCTTGCATGATTGAAGCACTCCACTTGAGCCACCCACCAAACAAAGCCTGATTACCATAGCAAAAGGACGATGCGTTGCCTCTTTGTTCGCCGCTGCTGCTGCTGCATCGCCACTCCGGCAAGTAATGAAGCCTTATTTCACACGCTGAACCTGACAGACAAAGTGCAATCATTGATATTTCATTTTCACTGCTCCCTCCGCCGAGAGTAATTCAACCCCGCGTGTCAGAGGGGGTCAGCCCAGGAAAGGGCAACGGTATGAGTTTCTGGAAGAAGAACTCGGTCTATTCATTCGAAGCCATATTTGCCCTTGGTTTTGTTTCTGTCCGCACCCGAAGAGCTTTGTCCGATCAATTAGAAAGGAGGAATCGAGTCCCTCGGTCTGCAGGTAATAACACGGGCGGACGTGGGGTCATTTAAATGAGGAGGAAGTGTGGAGCTGCAGTTGCTGGAAAATGCAGCAGCTGTGAACTGAAGAGGGAAGTGAGGATTTCACTGTCACGTATAATGAGGACCCTGCGGAGACTGGAAACTCACCCTGACAGTCTGGTCACTGTTGTCAGGCTTAAAGAAGGCACCAGGGAGGAGATAGGGACTATAGGGGATTTGTATTCAGGGTCACCAAGTCAGATCTATAATCACTCAAGGAGTTTGGAGGGGACGGTGGCTGATTGGGGGGACGGCTAGCCTTTCAATTAGCAGTGTGAGCCAACTTCTGCTGCAGCGAGCTAAAATTACATTCAGGAGTTTTTTTCTGTGTTACTTTTACAGTTCCATAGGGGGCCTTAGGTTTTACTTTCTGCTTTGCAGCAAAAATGAGAACTGCTGTGGTCAACACACAGGGCCCCAGAAAGCTAAGAATTGGAAGGAGAGCATTATTAGTAGAATATTTTAGTAAGAAGTATGGCACAGCAGAAAAACTATAAATGAAGGCACTCAGGAGGAAGTCTGGAGGACAAGCAGCAGCAAGGGTCTGGCCAGAATAACAACTGATCGGACAAATAAGGGGAGAAAGGAAAAGGGCACAGGACTCATTATTTTTAAATCACTGTGTGAGAGGGTGCGTGTATGTGTGCGTGTGTGTGTGTGTCTGTGTGTGTCTGTGTCTGTGCACGAGGGACCTCTTTTAAGAACAAATAAAATCAGATCTGATATGTTTTCCCGACCTACAGGGAGAACAGCAGTTCTATAATGGCTGACCAGAACTGACGGACAAAATGTATGTATTTTGTTTTTTTCTAGCGATAGTATAAGTTCAAACACACACACACATACACACATTAATGAAACTTATTGCACAGCCAGGGTTTACTGGTACACATGAGTATACTCGAGTGGCTTGTTTTGAAGTGTAGCATCAGAGGAAAATTGTAAGAATCAGAGTCTGTTAGCTGTTTATGTTCACACTATGTTTACTCATCCCATACACCAGGTATATGGAATTCCCTCCAAGTTGTTTCTGAATTGCTTCTTGAGCAAACATGCATTTCTGTCATTCATCTGGGCTGCTTCTGCACACCTATTTTAGAAACATGTTCCTTTTTTGCATATGGTAATGATAACTTCTATCTGTGCATTGTTGATCCAGTGCAGTTCTATCAACTGTAGCTGATGTGTAATCAAACAAGTGCAATAACACTGGTGATGTCTGTTGTCAGCTTGAGCAGTGTGAGTTACTATCTCAAGTGTAGCTGCTACCAGTAAGAGCGCAGCTTCTTTCAGTTATCTTGGCCAGTGTTGCAGATAGATTGCCAGGTGGCAGGTTAGTTAGGGAAGTTGCTTTAGTACTTCAAGGTTTGCTGGTGCGATACCTGCTGCTGCTACAGCACTTGCTCTTTTCATGAAGTACACTGAGGAGGTGAATCCAGGTAAAAACCATTATCCTTATTGATTTTCCCAATTAAATCTATACCAATCACAAAGGAGGAGATGAAGATAAAGAGAAGCAGACGAGTTAGAGAAGGATTTTTGAGCTTTGAGACAATTGAGATGTGGATTGTGCTGGTCAAGTTGCTATTGTGTCAGTATTGTGTCAGCTACTGTTGGCAATGTGTAAATGCACAAACAAATTGCCCCTCAAGTGAGTGCAAAAAACTGCAATATTATGGAAACTTTGAAATTTGACCTTTCCATTCAGCCTTACTAATTTGATGCATTATAATTTGCATAAAAACACTTCAGTGGAAAACTGAAATAGAAATTTAGGTCAGCCTAGCTAGCATTTTCATACAGCAGAAAAGCCCACACATTCACTAAATCAC
Source organism: Centroberyx affinis (assembly GCF_046629955.1). NCBI lineage: Eukaryota > Metazoa > Chordata > Actinopteri > Beryciformes > Berycidae > Centroberyx > Centroberyx affinis. Next base: position 160,819 of record NW_027280999.1, on the reverse strand, counting down.
TCCCATGCAAATACAGTATGTTTCTGTTAATGTCACGATATGTCCTCATGAAAATATTACACAGCTTGAGGGAATCAAGTTCTCCTCAAGGCTGAGTCACACTGTACACATTCAGTGACAGAGCCGCAATGATAGTAAGCAGTCATTCCCTTAATCACAGAGGGAAATATCAGCTGCCCAGTCGGCCCTTGGCAGGTGACGGCACAAATGTTCGGCATGATACGGCATGTGATGTCATGTCACATGATTCATGGGTATTGAAGTTCAAACAACGAGATCTTGGCTGTCGGCGATCCACCTGCCAAACCCGACGCTTTCCCCCACCAGCTGAGAAAGAAGGCCATCTGAGTGGCTATCGCTTACCATCTACAACTACCTTTAAATTGGATCTCCTGCTGCTCTGCTGCCAAATGCCACGCACACACACACACAGGCACACACACCTTAATGAGATATGCTATAATGAGATATGCTATGCTAATTAGCTCACACAATCTGCCGTAACGATTTGCCTTGTCAGAGAGGAAATTAGTTGTCTAGCTTCCTCTATCTTTTTTTTTTATTCTTGTCAGAGGATAACGTTGATTATAATCAACATGTGACAATCAGATCAAATTCTTGAAGTTTATTTATGGGGTGATGGATTTATGGTATGTTTATAGGAATGAACACACCTGTTTTATCAGCCTAAATCAAAAAGTGGGGCTGCAATAGAGAAGAGCGTCCCATCCCCACTAATGGAGATGCCGCAGAGTCACCCTATTTGCCCAAATGAAATTCTGGTGTCAGGTATGGACCTTTCTCCACCTTCAGAAACTGAAATACAAACCGTCTCCTAAAGAGCAGCAAGCGAGTGCTCCGTCCAGAGAAAACTGGACTCACCAACGTTAGATCTGTTGCCTTTCTTGTCTCTTTGGTTTCCTTTGGCATAAAGCATCACAGACTGGCCGTGTTGGTAAACATGAGCGTGTTGTGTGCAGTTTACAGAAGTCAAGTCACATGATTCACGGGTATTGAAGTTTGTGAACAATTTTCTTCTCCCTGGCCTTTGGAGCCACCGACATACGTTGCCTAGTGCAGCAGAACAGAAGGTGCAAGTTTTTTTCTGAATTCACAAGGATTGGTGTGACTCCCACTCCAGTATTTGTGAACACAGATAATGGCGCTTGTTTCATCTGAGAGGTGGATGTCATATCACTCCTTTCTCTATTCTTATATCCATTTCTCACTTTCCTTTTTTTCTCCCTGTGTCTCTGTTTACTCCATCTCTCATTTGTATGTCTCTCTCTGTCTCGCTCTGTTTGTGTTTCCTTCCATTCTCCCTCTGCCTTCATATTGCCTTGCCACTGACAGACATGTCATGAATGTACTTATCCAAGCCAGTGTGCTCACTCTAGCTACTGGTGGACTCTGAACTTTTGAACCCGCAAACAAAGCCTTTATTCCTTATGATATATGCTGAGAGGGAAGAGGGGAACGCAGCTAGAGAGAGAAATGGAGGGATTACACGTTGTACCTGGCGAAGCATATGGGTACTGAGAAATATGACGAAGGACAGCAGATTTGGACCGTTCCCAGAATATCGGATTTGTGTCATCATAATTTTTGCCTGTGCCTCAAAAATGTCCTTGGTCATGAACATTCATAAAATGCCGATAAACGCCGCGACGGGTCGAAATGAGGCCGACACCTTCAAAGATCTCAGTAGGGAGAATTACGGCATTTCTGCAGGAAATTAATTCACCACTGATCGTGGCACAAGTAGACAGCTGTGTCGTCTCACCAAGGTACCTTTTTCTCTAATTAATCACTGGAATTAATAATAAACTGCACTAATTAGTGGAGCCACGCTGTCTGCCAAATGGAAAGGTGACGCGGGATGAATGGGGACGCAGCTGAAAACGCTTTGTCACACTGGGTAGCAACCGAGACAAATGGAGGTTCTCGCTGTGGGGAGCGTGGCAGGACTACAGGGACCATGATGCATTGAGGCAGAAGGAGGAACTGATGGTGTGATTTATACGTTTTGTTGGAGGACGTTCAGGGGCATGTTGGAGAGTGTGCCTGGAGCTTGTTAGTCATGCAAGGCCTGCCTTTGAGGTGTGCGGAGAGGTACACAGACACACACACACACACACACACACACACACACACACATATACACACACACATATGCGTGCGCACACACTGTACTGGGCCAAACCTGTTAAAGGAGAAGTGTGAGATCACCTCTGCTTTTGTCCTCACACCAGCAGACACCCAGCATTAGTCTCTCACCTGTGCAGCTGGAAATTAAATTTCACACATGCGCTTTCCTTAATCACGGTCCGCCAAATTTCTTTCACCTTTTCACCCCATAATCCAATATTCCTCCCTTTCTCTCTCTCTCTCTCTCTGTCTGTCTCTCTCTCTCTCTCTCTCTCTCTTTCTCTCTTTGTATTTCTCTGTCTCTCTCTCTCTCTCTATTGCATGCTGTGGTTGTGCTATGATGCTGCCTCAGCTGGAGAAAGTGACCTTGTCGGCTTGCCGCTCTGTTGTCATGGGAACAGGGGGCACAGCAGGAAGATGTGCAGTTACAGCATCAGATCCACAGGCTGCCTGTCACAAATTAGGACCAGTGTGTGTGTGTTGTGTGAGTGTGCGTGTGTGCCTCTACTCACATTTATGTACCTGTCATCGTAAGAATTGCCACCAACAAGTCATGCAAAAAATGAGTCTTGTGTTTTTTTTTCCCTGTCTTGAAATCAATCTGTTGTCCTTTTCCTATTGGCTCAAAGTGTTTGCCCCTCAGCCAATGAGAAGAGCACTCAGTGGTATTTCCCTCAGGGCTTTAACCATTCAGCTGGTTTTGTTCTAGCTTATTCCTTTTTAAACCAGTCCCATGGGTTTTTAGTAGCCTATATTCACTGGAAAATTGAAATCAGCACTGAAGAGCATTGTGAATGAATGAAAGGACCTTTTAGAAAGTGAGTGCCTGGTGTAATTTCTCATTGAAGTGGTGCTCCCTCTAATTTATTTTCATCCCCAGGCCTGCTTCATGTAAGACAATTGTACCACATAACAATTAAGCCAAAACTATTAGCTCATCTATAGTGCCATCATCATAGACAGAATCCACAGCTTTATGGCTTTTAATTTATGTAGATCTGAATAAGACAAGACATACATAGTCTTCATGAGATAAAACAGCCTGTCTGGAGATAAGATCACAATGCTCGCTATTTCATCTCTCTTCCTCCGGATATCTCGTTGTATGACACACTGCCGCAATCCAGCGCAGTGTCACTTCAGCCCGTCTCGTCAGAAGAACAGTGGTACACTGGTGAGCGTAAAATATTAAGATCTGAGAGTTTCTCCTCCTCCTCCTCCTCTCTCTCTCTCTCTCTCTCTCTCTCTCCTGGCCGTTCTGCAGCTTATCTCAGCATTGTGAGGCAAGCGGAGAGTTTTATTAGAGAGGGGATTTAATAAAAGCGCATCATTTTGATGAGTTTGCTGGCATACTCATCTGTGCTGTGTTTGTGTAGGTGCTTTCTTGTGTTCCTCTATGTGTGTGTGTGTGTGTGTGTGTGTGTGTCAGTATCAGCAGTTTTTCTGTGAAGTTCCAACCGCTGAACGAGTTTCAGTGAATCAAGGCCTTACATCTTCATTGACATACAAAACCACTGTGAAAGAGAAATGAGATCAGGTACTCCTTGGTAATAGAATAGTATATTAATATTGTAGTATATATTATATTATTTGCAAGTAAATAAGTACATATTAAGTATATAAGTACATATATGTTACTACTAATTGTATAGCCTACAGTAATAATATATTTTAATGAAGGCCCAAATCCTAATTACAGGGCGTTTGATTTTGGCACAAAGGACTATGGGATTTTTTGAAATGTCTGTTTCTTGACATTAACCTTCAGTATGAACATTTCTTGTTCGATGATCAGGTTGGAGTCAGTGGAGAAAGAAATCGAGAGACTAACGCATGCAGTTTTTCAGATTTTATTTGAGATTTGTGATCATTTATTTCCCATAATGCACCACGTTAAGCAAAGGTTTCGCTCATTTCAAGGCATTGACTCACTTGTCCCTGGAGGCGCAGCTATAGCCACGATAGCCAGTGAAATTTGCCGCAGCACGGCTTATTACTCAATAATAATCATTCTGTGCCGGCAGAGACACTGCAAGAACAAAAAAAAAACGTACATTTTCCTTAATGTTTTCCATTTCTCAGTGTAAATTGGGTCCCCTGGCAGTGTTTTGTGACGCAAGAAGATAAAAATGAGGTGGAATCATTACGGGGTGGAGGTCTATTGAGATTATGGCACTGTGTTCTCATGATCTTTTGATTTGCTAAAGGCTAAGATGAATAGTGTATTTTGGCGATGGACAGCTTGTATGATTTTAGATAATATAGATTTAAAGTACAGTAACAGAGCTTTATAGTGATAAGCTACCACAGTGTCTCATTGACTCTCACCCAAGCACCCCTCTGCTTCCAGCTATCTCACTTACTCACACACACACACACACACACACACAATGTGCCAAGGTAGTATATGCTCTCTCTTTCTCCTCCTCTGTCCCTCTCTCTGGCTGTCTTTAATGGTCTGCCATGATATTAGTCTCCATCATCTCTGGGGTCCCAGAATACCCTCAGTCCCATTCTGCGGGCCAGTCAATAGCTCGGCTCCTGCCTGACTCCGCTGCGATAAGACGCCCCCTGTGTGTAGGTGAGAGCGAGGGAGAGCATGAGCCAAGAGAAAGAAAGAGCATACACTATGTCTGAGTGTAAGGTACGATCCTGTGTATGTGTGTGTTGTATGTGTGTGTACCTGTCTCACTCTGCACAGACAGCGCCACAAATAGACAAGATAACTCCATTCCGACCAGCAGGGGGTGCTAATGAGGAACCGAAATACTGACAGTCAGTGATGGACATCTGTCTGTCCACATGCTGGCTGCACATTTTGTCCTGACCTTTGAGCTTTAAGGGTCAGCCCATATTTTTAGCCTTAATCCTGCAACCTAGTCCTCTTTGCTGTCCTTAATACACTGTAAAGAATGTCTATATTAATTGAATGCACTCTCAAAATCTTATTTTGAAACGGCCAAATCTGAGATAACAGCCTTGGATTCCAATGCAACTCAACTTGTTTCAAGAATTTTGTTCAGGTTAGCAATTGTTTCTTTAAATCTTGGATGAAAGTGTTCTTCCTAATGTCAAGATTTCCCTTTTTCAAAAGAATGAAACAAGTGAAACTGCATAATAAACACATCAGATTTTCACCTTTTTATGAGAGAAATATGATTTTAAAACAATCTAATTGATTTCTAAGGCAAATATTTTTATGTGTGTGTATGCTGAGCGCTGCCCTTGCACTCTACAGCCCAATGGCCTTCCTCCACACCTGCATAGTCCAAGTCATATCTGTCAGTGCCAGCATACTCCTCATTGTTAAAAAAAAAAAAAGAGCCAAATGCCCTAAAAGCAGGCATCTGGTACCCTCCGCTGCCTCAGGAGGCAGATATAGAGAGCAGACTGTGAGCTTTAAGTCAAGAGTTAACTTCATCTGCTCCAGTCGGCACTGCAGGGCAGGCAGCAGAAGAGATATTGTGAGCTTGGGATTATAACGCTCTGTCTGACTTTTTTTTATCCACATATTCATGATCTTTAAATGTTACTTTATGCTTGTGGGGTTAAATATTCAAAAAGATAGAAAGTACATATAGCTTTGCCAGCTGGTAAGTCAAACCTCTGCTCAGTATCACCGAACCTTATAATTCCCAGCGCACAATATGCAGAGACATGGATATGTGTGTGTGTACATGCAGGTGAATGTGTGCGTTATATGCGTGTTGCTTTTGAATGCACTCCTGATTGTGTACTGCCTCGGTGCACCTAGGCGCCGTGTTAGAACATGCGCACTTGTTGTATGTTTGTTTTTGCCCATGTTGGTGTCAGAGCATCCTTGTACGCTGAAGTTAAATTCACACCACAAGCAAGCACAACATAAATAAATCACTGCAGGAGCTAGTGAGGGAGTCACAGAGACAAGTATTAAAAGAGAAAAAACGGGGAAATGTGTCGCATTTATCCCGCACACCTGCCTCACCCCCCCCAGTCACGCACACAGTGAACCAGGTAGCGAGCTAACGGGTACAGGTTGTTCCCTACTGTTCCCTGTGAAGGGACATTAGGTGTCCCGGGCGTGGGTGACACTGTCAGCTTCAGCGTACATCACAGGGTACAGTCCTTGTCCTGACAGCTCGCCGACAGCCGCGCGACGGTAGATCAACGGGGGAATGAGGGGAGAAGAGGAGGAGGAGGAGGAGGCGGAGGAGAGTGGGAGGGGAGAGGAGGCCGCGAGAAAAGCGCTGACAGGGCGCCCTGCCTCTCCTGTCACCTGGCTCGCCATAATGAGCAATGGGGATGATGAGGAGGAGCGGATGAGGGGGAGTGAAGGAAGAAAGGAGGGAGTGTGGTGGAGGCTTAGATTAGTGGAGGGAGAAGAAAGACAGGGAGGGAGTGGGGAGAGATAATGATGGAGATGCTGGTTTCCATTTGCGTCATAGAGTGGGATAAAGAGAGACCACCTTTTCCAAGTTTCACATCTTTTTCTGTTTCTATTGTGGGCGGTCAATATTAGAAAACAAGAGCATATGTCTGAGCGATTATGATGACAAAGCCTGATATGATGTTCCCATCCCGAGGAAAGCTGAAGACATCTCTGCTTGGCTTCTCTACATTTCCTTTTGTGTTTCCTCATTACAGTAAAATGAATGACAGTTGCAAACAGCGAGGTGCAACCGTGGGGAATCGTGACTGAATCTGCGCCTCAGATCATCACCCACTTTCAGAACGTTGAACGCTGATAAAAGGAAACGCCTCAGAGAGCTTCCCTTTTTTACTCTGCCATGGTTTTGTACGCAGTGTGCCGCTGTTGCCATGACATCAACAGTGTTTTTGCGGTGAGTCATCTTTGCAGTGTGTAACAGTGTTTCAGGCTGTGTCAGTCCCCACCCCAGCACTGCATGTCATTGTTATGACAAACCCGTCCCATCCCGCACACGCCATCCTATTTCTAGCCTGTTTTGTGGAGGGAATTGTTTCCCTCTGTGTGTTTCTTCTCCTGTCTTCAAACAAACGGAAAGGCCCGACCAGCAGCACTGGTTGTTCAAAACATTTATATCCAGAGCGAAACACTCATTTACAAAGGTTACAATCGAGAAACCTTCATAACAGAGAAAAAAAATCTCTATTGATTAGAAAAAGAAATTGAAAATCGTGTCATTGACCAGGATGATCATTCAAGGTTAACGTAATTTCTCTTTGCAGAAGTTTGTCGTGACCTTTTAATGCCGGGGACGTTGTTAGTAAGTAGAAAGTCAAACTTGTTATTGCTCCATTGTTCTAATCTCCAGACCAGGTGTCCTTCTCTTTTTGATTCCACTCTATCACCCCATTCAGCATCCATAAAACGCACCATTAGTTTGCTTCTACGGTAGCCCACTAAGCCCATTTTGAGATCACATCATGGCCTCTTGGCTTGCCTTGACATTACCAGCCAGGCTGCTCGCTCTCTAACGGTCCACATCACTTCCAAAGAGGACCAATGTCAGAGAAAAGATTAAATGTGAAAGTCCACGCCGGCATGGAAAGGCTCTCGCTCTGGAAGAAAGACCTTTCACATTTCAGCGAAATGTAATTGAATTTCCCCCCGCTCTTATCGGCCTGGTGATGGGATAGCATCTCGCCACTTTCCAGTGTAGAGTCAATGGAAACACAACGCTGGCCGCCGCCTGGGCGAACTTTATTTTTGCCACCCGCAGAATGAACAGTGAAACTTTTTTTTTTACCCTTCCCCTGAAAGCAATTTCACCGATGAGGGGAGACTGATTCCGAGGGTGTGTGTGTGTGAGTGTGTGTGTGTGTGTGTGCGCGTGCATGTGTGTGTGTGTCTGAGAACACTCAGAGATAATGGAGAACGTGCCAAAGAGTGAAATGTGCCCCTGATGCCAGACCATCGCTCTCTCCTGCCTCAGCTCCGTCTTTCCGATAAACAACCCTACTCTCGACTTCTGTGAGCGCTGAGCACCGGTGAGAAATAAACCCTGCAGGAGGAGAAATAAATTCCTTGAAACTGCAAGTCTGTGCACATAAACGCGGTCCTGTGAGAAATCCATTCAAAATAAGCCCGCTTGCATTTTTCCAACTTTGACACAAGGAAAGAAATGATAAATGAAATAGACTCTTGGTGAATTCAAGTATGTTTAAACTGCAGTCGCCTTTACACTGCATGGTGGGTAAAGATAATGTATCATGTTATGTTCCAGCGTGTTATTGTATTTTTGTATTTGGCTGCATGGTGTATCAAGAGAGGCTGTGTGTGTGTGTGTGTGTGTGTGTGTGTGTGTGTGTGTGCGCATGGTATAATACACTGAGGAGCTTACAGTGTGTTTTATCAGATATGTGTGTGTGTTTGTGTCTTGGTCCCCTTGTATTATTGTGTTGCAAGCCCTGGACCCCTGCTGTATTTGGCTGCGTGGAGAATCAGCAGAGGTTGTGTGTGTGTGTGTGTGTGTGTGTGTGTGTGTGTGTGTGTGTGCGCGCGTGTGTGTGTGTGTGTGTGTGTGTGTGTGTGTGTTTGCACACGTCAAGGCCCACTCTGGTATAATACACTGAGGAGCTTACAATGTGCTTTATCAAATGCCAGATGTGCAGTCTTGCTCCATTATCTTCTCTTCAAACCTGGCTCAAACCACATCATTCTGCTTTTACAGGACATCTTTCACCCAGAGAGTGGCATGTATACATCCTTTTTAGAGAGAGAGAGCCGTGTGTGTGTGTGTGTGTGTGTGTGTGTGTGTGTGTGTGAGCAATGTCACTCAGTGTCTTCTGAGGTTGGTTTAATGGAGTTTTTCTATTTCTATGATATCTCCAGTATTTCAGGCAGCATACAGCTTGTGAACTATGTAATTTAGCGTCACATTACCTCATGTTGCTCATACTGTACAACGCAGTTCAGTGTATTATAATTGGTTTAAAATGTATCAAATTTTACTATGAATTTCATAGCATTGCATCCCACATATTTGATTGAGGATTGCATTTTGGTTTAGACATGAATATGTTTTTTTCCTTTAAAAACATTTCATTATTTGAGTAAACTCACTCACTCGTATCATTGTGTCTTTGCTATAGTCATGAACGTAGCAAGAAAGCATGCATATTTCAAGAAGACAGCTATATTATGTTACTGTGAGTATTCTGCGTATGACATTTAATTTCAATATCAACCAGTACCAAAATAAATCACTTACATCCAATAAATGTAATCCTTTGAAGACACGTCTTCGCCTGCAAAACAGAGAATAACAGCAGAAAAGAGCATTATGATGGAGTGATTTATGGAAATCTGCATGTCATATATCAATATATACTGTATATATATGTGTCTTGTGAATTTTCCTTTCTTACCAATGACCTCTGGTGCTTTTCAGCATGAGGCATACCAGATTTTCACCTGTGCCCCTTTTATCCTGCAGAACAGTATGAGACAAGACAGAGAAAGTAAAGACAAAGAGGAAAGTAAAATTGTGATTCCAAGATTAATTGGGATCATAACATTTGAATAATCCTAAAAACACACATATAAAATGAAGAGCTTATTAGTGAGTCATAATTGATATACTGAATGTTTGACAGGGGACAGCCTGAAATAGGGTGATGATCTCATTCTTTATCCTTTTTTCACATGTTGTTTTGCCATAGGTGCCCTCTTTTCCTGTTCTCTTGGGAAAAGTAATGGGTGCTCCATCAGGATAGTTAGGACCTCAGTTTTACATCACCTAAGTACAGCCCCTTGCACAGAACAAAGTCCTCATCTCCCTGTGGAATCAGGATTTTGAGGTTTATCACAGACCAGAGGGATGAGTGCTCCAGTGTCCAGTCTGAGATCTGGACCAAGCCAAACCTGCCTCGCTCCAAACACAAACGGTGTGATGCAGATGATGTGTGCTGGCTTTAGACTTCCTTTTCATAGATTATCATCTCCTTCTTGAGTTTGTGCCTTGCTGCTATTTTCTCCTCATATACATATATGCCATTTTCTATTAGTTGTCTTTTCTTCTCAAATCTCTCAGATTAGCTGGATCTGTCCATAGCAACACCATTCAACTTCATCTTCCATTTCCATATGCCAGTCTTCCTCTGTCATCATTTCTGACGATTCTTCTGCTGAGGTGTCACCAGTGTTTGTCCATTCATCATCTAAGACAAACCACATTGGCAAGGGCGATCTCTCTGTCCTCCATCCTTTTCTTTCTCCTATTTGTTTTGGATATCATCTCAGTCACCACTGTTTTGATATTCTTCCCAGAACAAGTCATTGTCCTCCATATATCTGAGTATTTCCTGAACTGGGAATTCCTCACCTGCAGCATCTTGTTCACTGTTAATATTTGGACTGTCACCAACAGAATGAGCAGCTTCATTTTCATTTTCCATGACAAGTGTCTCTGAGTGTTGCTGTTCCATTTCTGAAACTGCCTGCAGCCTCTCATTATCCCATTCTGCAACTTCAGAGTGAGTCTCAGGATATTGGACCAATTGTGAAGCTTCCTGCTCCCAACCTGGATTCAGCCTCTCATTCCCTCTCTCCTCCTGGATGTAGTGAGTCTCTGGGTTTATTTCCCTCTCAGCAGCTGCCTCTGCTTCCCCACATGGGTTTGGCAACTCATTCTGACATTCTGCGTTTGTTAAATCAATCTGTGGATGTTGTTCCTTCATCCAGGTCCATGTATTGTATCTGTCTTTTCTC
>NW_027280999.1:0-147500 GCF_046629955.1 Centroberyx affinis | reverse complement strand
GAGCTAAAGGCTGATGCTCCACTTTCCAGAGTCATAAATTGGTCCACATTGATCCGGATCTTCCACAGTGAACTCCCAGCATTCAGAATGTATGGATTACATATAAAAATGCAGAGTTACAAACTGTTTCTCTCTTATCCCGGCCTCTTCTCTCTCTCTCTCTCTGTAGCTGCTTCATGCTAAATAGTGCTATTTATGAGCGCTGTCATCGTCCCACCCAAGTGAGCACGGTATTGATTGGCATCTCCATAACCAATCTATCATCCTATAAGATTGATCAAATGAGGCGAGCAGAAAGCACAAAGCGGGACACCACCTCCCATGCATCACAGCATATCTAGTGGTGAAGTTTTATAGTGTAGATTTGGTCACGCTTGCTATTAGTGCTACTTAATCAGCATGCAGATAGCGCACTTGCTCCACGCATGTTACAGCGATCTTCATTTAACCTCTAGAATAGGAGTAATGCCTCCTCCTTCCCTTTTTTTGTATAATGGAACGGTCCATTGCACTGTGGAACATTCTTCCAATGTTCTGCAATCAGTTTGTGGCCAACGCTCTAATGGGACAAATCAACCGAGTACAACGTAGCGCAAAGGCTTAGTGTGAAACTTCTTCACCCGAGGGAAAGAGTTGAACAGAAAAAAACATAGATACTGTTAGCCATGTGACTCACCCTCTCCCTATCTCATGATTTAAACATGTCATGGCTATATTTGTTATCCATTCCACGCTGGAGCTCCGGTCGTCATGGCCAAGAATATGCTTCTGGCTCTCTGGAGATTACACAATATGCAGAAAGCATGTGAAATGGATCTTTAGTCCTTTTCAGGCCTTTGTCTGGTTTGCAAATCGCAGGGTGGCTCTTAAGGGAGCTATGGTGCTGCGGATGTCTTGTGTGTTACGTGGAGCTGATGTGTGCTGCCATACGACCTTGATCATGGAAGAGCAGAGACTCAAAGACAAGATATAATGGCGTTTTGTCTCTTGATTAAGGGAGGGCCAGATGGATGTGTTTGATCCTATACTATTTTATTCATATTTTGGGTTTTATTCTGCAGCCCTGGGGGGATTGTCATGTTTTGATTCTTTACAGTGGCATTAGGTATCTGTGTATATTTCACACAAATACATGCCCAAGATACTCTCACATGGTACGCACATGCATACACACAATGCACACACTCACTAATGATAATACACACATGGTTTTAGTAGTCCTCTCTGTACAATTTCCATTCTAGCTTATGCTATCAAAGCAGATGGAACAAGAGTAAACACCTACCAGGACAAAGAGGCTAGTTTGTTCTCTGTACTCTAATCACAAGGTAGTTTGAGTGTATGTGTATGTGCATGTGTGTTATGTGCGTGTGTGTGTGTATGTAGGCGTGTGCTCATGAAGTGGGACGGCACATCAGTGATGAGATGCATCCATCAAGTGGAGATCCAGACCTCCACGACCTTTAACCTCTGGTTCAGCTGCTAAAGGTTTATGTGTGGGAGTTGGACAAGCTGATCAGTGCTCTAGCAGAAATGAAGTCTTTGTCCCAAAAAAGAGATCTGCCATTTGAAAAAAGTGGTGTATACTCATAAGATGCCTGATACCAAACAATTTAAACAAATTTTGGCAGTTTTTTAAAGCATAAAAGTTAACTAGCTCTATATTTTACAGGTATTGAATTATGAACTTCAGGTAATGTTTTTTCTAAGATGTATAAATAGCAATTTATATAGAAAATGGAAATAATATTCTTCCAAATCAAGTGGACACTTGATTTGACTAAGTTGCTGGTGTGTCTGTCTATGCTTGCAGGTACAAAATGCAACTGCGAGAGAGCTTTTTGTGTTATAGTGTGCTTTCCTGTGAGTCATTATCATGGGCACTGTGCTGGAGTAGGGCATAAGCTGTGCGTGTGTGTGTGCACATTCCATGTATGCCTCCATGTGTGTTGGTATTGCTGATGTTAATAAGTTACATCCATATTCATCATAAGTTAATAAGCTTATCTGTCTGAGATGGTTTGAGTTTGAGTTGGTTTGAATAGGTTTTTGACACTGTCGGGTTGCCATAGCCATTCATTTCTCTCTCTCTCTCTCTCTCTTCACATTCCCTTATTCCCTTATTCGTAATGCACATCTCATATCCACCCCATTTCCCAGCAGACAGCCCCCCCCCCCCCATCTTTTTCTACCACCCACCCACACTCTCTCTCAACTCAATCTCATTCGCCCTGGAGTCTCCTCCTGTAGCCCCGAGCCCCGACAGCCCACACTAACATATTGTATTTTGAAAGACACTAAACAAGAGAAAGCCAGCGGAGTGTCCCATTCGGAGCTAAATAGGCGATCAGTGATTCGTGCTGCTCTCTTTGAGAACATAGACACGTGTTTTGCCCTAAGTGGGGAGGTTAACAAGGGGATAGGTTATAGATTAATGGAGAGAAGAAAGGCATTTATGTTATGTACTCTTTGATGATCATTAACAGTGCAGAAAAATGACTGAACTTGACCTTGCGATTAGAGCGACCCGTGTAGCAATTTGATGGTCGCCACTTCTTTTTGATGCTAATTGCTCGAAGCTGACATTGTGCATTTTAATAGCCAGTGTTAGCTATCAGGGGTGAGAGCATCTTAAACGAACCAGGATGAAAATGAATTGCGTTCTGCAGAGAAATGGTGACAGTGCAAAATTGAATAGAGCTTTGAGTGCATAGAAACAGTATGCGTCACTGTCAGGGCAGAGTCATCATCATCATTTTATTTTTTTTTTGCTTGTTTGTTTTTCTCTTGGGTTGGAAATGCACCAGTGTGAAAGTGAAGTGGATTGGCTGTGGTGCAGAATGCTTAGTTTTGCTTTTGGTTGGTTTTGTCACAGGGTGGGAGATGTTTTTATTGGCAAAGAATTGGATGCAGCTTAGAAGAAAATGGTGAAACTGCAGCAATAATTCACACATACACACACACACACACACACACACACACAGATTCACTGTTAAACACCTCGATTTACAAACTGATGCCCTTTCCGCTGTGGTCTCCCCCTCAGTGTAAAACCCCTGCTGCGGATGTGGCACTAAGTCATGCTTTTCTCCCTTGCAGGAACTCTGATGAATTTCAAATACACTCGGGTGATATATTCGGCAAATTTAGCCCATACATTACCCTCTTCATGCATCGGAAAGAGGAAATAAGCTTATTTATGCAGAATCTTCTTCTCACCAGTCTGCCCTTGTGTTCTACCTGATGAACTGATTAATTCTCAATGAGGGAGAGGAGAAACAGAAGTGCAGATAGGGGAGTGGGAAAGGGAGGAGGACTTAGCATTAGTGACAAGGGGACTGAAGATTGTTGGATTTTAGCTTGGTTTAAAGGACAAATGATTAAAGAAATGCCTCGTTGGCTGGATAAAAAATGAATATGTTAGTAAACTGAATATGTTGCAATAAAAATGTATTATAAAAACTGAAGCGCTACATGGGAAAAAATTGAAAAAATGACAAAACCCTTGTCTAGGAGTGAAACAAAACTATTATCCTTGAGCAAGACATGATCACAGCGAGCAGCTTCTTCAGGGAGCTCATTTGCTATGACTTGTGCTGATGCAGTTTTCGGCACATAATGCCTTCTTCAGCAACTCCTTGGCTGCGGACCACCAGAGGATGTACCCTCTGAACCTACTGGTCACAAGCCCAGATATCTAATCTCTGCCGCTGCACACCTCTACAGTGATGACACTGCAAATACTGCGCGGAGCAAGGTTAATGAAAGTCAAAGGAGCCGAGAGCTACTGAGTTCACATTACGAGCATGGGATAATCTATCAATCGACCAGGCTGTTTGATGTCTTCACCTACCATATAAATGAGAATGTGTTCTGGTTAAATAAAGGAAGAGAAATACAGCTACAACAATCCAAGCATCGGCTCCTGTCAGTTTAGACACCATTTCCAAAATGCGTCTTTTTGCTTGCTAATGTTTATTTTGCTATATCAAAAATGGCCCACAGCTGCATTTGAGCCACACAAGGGGCTCTTTATAGAAAAACAGAGATGGCCATGAGGCTCAAAGAACTCTGGGATTTGCAAGGGAACAAGGCATTTAGAGAGAGATACTATAAAAGGCTGGTGGGGACTACACCCCCCCGCCTATGATATTCAGAAAAATATGAGTTCTTGATATCATGTTTATTAAATCTCATTATTTTTTATCTTTTTTGTTTCATCGTGGATATGCCAGGAGCATCAGAGTGTTTAATGTTAACATTGGCAGCAGTTGGAGAGAGAGAGAGCGATCATTAAAAAGATTGTTTTCTCCTTACAAGGGCAGTGGAAACAGCAGAGGGACTGCACCTATACATACATACATAGAAAGCAGATTAAGAAGTGCACACATGTACACACTATACCACACACACACACACACACACACACCGGACACATATGCGTCACATCCCTGCAATGCTGCAAAATGGGTAATACACACGTGACTCTAACAGTTGCATAGGCTGTGCATATGGAAATTATCTGCAGCCGCAAGTAAACTGAAGCCTACACTCTCATGCATCTTGATTCAATACTGTAATACAAGTTTTTTGTTCTTTGTTAGAGTGCACTTTCATTTAGAATTAGACATACAGCCATTTAGTTGATATTAACCCAGATTCTTTACAATCCACTGACTACATGGAGTGCTATGCTGGTGGAAATTGAGCTTGTAACAGTATTGTAAGTTGTAACACTTCACCGGCCGCACCACATAAACAATGCGCGGCACAAGCAGACAGACCTGGACTCGGACCGGCATCGACCCATGCCGAATCACATAAGCCCGTTAACAGTCATGGATGGGTGAGCAAGAGACGTCAGCGGCCGTTGTAATTACATTCTGGACGGAACGCACGGAGGCCACTGCGCTCATCTGTCTTCTATACTGACGTATGGAGAGGGAGAGGAGAGAGAGGACAGAGAGAGGGAGAGTGAGAGCGGGAGAGAGAGAGAGGGAGAGAGAGAGAGAGAGAAAGAGAGAGAGAGCCAGGCAGCATCCAAGGCTTGTCTCCGCCTCGTCAGTCACGTTGACACCTGGAACCGCTCAATCTCCTTACCTGGAGGAGGACAGAGTGAGAGAGAGAGAGAGAGAGAGAGAGAGAGGGAGGGAGAGAGAGAGAGAGAGAGAGTTGGACAGAGAGGATGACTGGAAGCTTGACAAAAATGGATGAAAGGAGGCGAGGATGGGGAGAATTTGATATGCAGCGAAGAATGACTGACTTGGAGGGGGAAAGTGGAGCTGTCGTAGAGGGGAGTTGAAGTAGAGGGGAGTTGTTTACGAAAACTCGAGTTGACGCACACATGTACACACAAACAAACACACACACACACACACATACACATTATGCTATCAGCGTCTGTTCATTTTACATGGTGATTTACTCTGTGTCCTCTCGCACCTTGTATCCACACACAACCTAATCCCTTTTAAACACCTTATCCGGGTGCACAGCGTGTAAACTTTATTTGGTTCCCTTATCAAAATTCGACTTAAATCCAGCCTGCTTAGCCTATTGGTTGTCAGATTCTCTCTCACCATAACAAGTATTCCAGCAAATCGCAACCAGGACAAACCACATATAGATTCATAACAATGGGGGAAAAAGATTGTGAACAGAGATGGCAAGATTCTTCTCCTGAAAGAAGACCTCCGTTTTTCTGGGCAGGTCTATTTTTTGCTCGAAAAAAGCTCACCTGCAGCTGAGTGCAGAGGCACCAGGCTTTATTTCCCTATTCATTATTCATTACTCATACAAGCTCTATTTTAGAAGTCGCAGACCAAGCTATATCTCAGTAAAGACACTTTCTCCTCTAGCTTATGTGCTGCCATGTGTGATGAAAATGAAAAGCGAGCCTCCTGTGCAGGAAGGAAATGCAGACGGTGTTTTTCAGTACACAAATTTGTTTGTATCTTTTTCAGTTTTAAGGCTGGGTACACAGATAATGATGCTCTCCCAAATATTAGAATGAAAAATAGCACATATATAGACTGATACACACGCCTTTAGTAATAACACACATTATTCACACATACACACACATTTGGAGGAGTCAGAAGGGTCATGTAGAGGCTTCATATCCTCTCAGTCTTTCTCTCCTCCCCACTTCTTCCCCTCTCTTCCCACTTGTACGTGCAGCTTTGGGAAATAAGTAGATTTATCGACGGTGCTTCGATGCCTCTGCACCAACCCCACTGTGCAATGCTGTTTAGACTAGATGTTTGCATTCGGCGTGAAGCCCCTTCCCCCTTGGGGAGAATCATGCCGGTTTTCTGCAGCACTCTGCATATGCCAGCCTGAATGTCCTGATTTTATGCTCGCTGACTCCAATCTTATCACCGCATCCAATAAGGGAGGAAAACGTCTTATCTTAATCTTGGTAATATCACGCCCAGCTGCGGCCGCAACCACTGTCAAGGAAGTGATAATGCGATCAGTGTGCGAACCTGGCTTGAATTCAAAGGGTCTTCAGATTTAATCTGGAGATGCTGAACGTGTTGCCTCTTCATTACATGTACGTTAGCCAAAAGGAGGAGAACTGGAACAATACTGAAAGACAAACATAAGCATGACTTGGAATTTTGATTTGAATTCTAATTCGCATAGTTATTTGGTATTGGTATACATCAACTCATCGCTATAACTCACTATGCGTACATACAGCCTATGGAGTCTTAAGAGAAGAAAATCTTACGGAGTCTTTAGAGAAGAAAATCACACGTTTTGAAGCTCTTTAGGTGCTTCTCATGGCCATCAGCAGAGAACTGGGAAAGGAAGAAACTGCAAATGGTTCACAAGATGCTGTCAAAATGGAAAGGAGCCTGAAAGTCAAACCAGTCAACGTTAAACCCCAAAGAACTGATCGAGATGCTCTGGGGAGGATCTTTCAAATGGCTGACACTGTCATCTCTGAAGCCTTGGGGTAAAAAGAGGGTTTGATCGTGTCACACGTCAGTCATCCTCTACTGTAGATGCACTGCATGGTTCCACAGAATGCAAGCTTCACTTACATAAAATCTTGTTTACCTCAATCCAAACAGACATTTTGGGTTATTTCAAATCCATACTGAACAAATTGCTTCATTCGTTTGTCAATTTAACAAACACATGAGGCATTCTCATGAAACGTAGACCATGAATCATGTTTTAGTTTCCTATCTGTCATGGGTGTGCATTTTGGTCGAAGGCTGTGTAGACCATTTTGCTCTAGACTCTCAATGCTAATCACATAATGGCATGAAGAGCCTTCAGGGCCAGCCTGAAATGCAATGCTAGTGTGACTTCATCCGCACGAAGTCAGCTGGAGTCCAATAGGAATGATTAAGCTCGAGGCCACAGCAGTCTAATGGGAGAGAAAAAGACACTGACACACAAGAGTGTGACAGAGAGACAGAGAGAGAGGAAGAGGGAGAACTCGCACTGAAAACCTGAAGCATAAAAAAAAAGATTATAAAAGACACTAGCTGGCCTGTTAAGAGAGAGACAGTTTCCCCCTCCCTCCTGTGTGTCCTGCTATGACAGGTTGCACCTCATGTTGGTATTGCTCCATAAAAATGCCACATCCATGCAACCACTCACACATAATATATACATACAGTGTATAGTCACACGGACATTTGTGTTAGCTGCATGATTGTTCCCCATGTCTGCGTGTGTGTGTGTGTGTTCTGTGCGTGTGTCTGTGTGTATCACTATTGGTCCCAACTTATTGTTTCTTCACATTTTCTCTTGTGAAGTTTTTGCTGCAGTCTGTAATCGCTTTTGATCGTATTTTTTTCTTTTTTTTTTCTTTTTTACTGCTGTACACTGTGGTTTTGTCAGCTGTGCTGTGCTGTATATTTTTCTTCTTTTCATTGTCTGTCAGTGGTGTGTCTAGACAGACAGAGAAACAGACAGAACAGATAGATGAACCGGCCTTGTGCCCCCCCCCCCTCCCCCACTGCACACAGTTGGTAGCAGAGTGAGTGAGATCATACAGAGAGGTCAACTTCCACTTACCCAGGCAGCCTGGAGAAGAGGTCAGAGCTCACCACGGATGCAGCAGCAACCTCACTCTGCGTTTTCTCCTCCTTTCTGCAGCGATGACCTTCCTCCAGACTCGTCTTTGGGGGAGGAAGGGAAGGGAGGAGAGGGGGAGCTGCAGTGTGAGGCCCAGTCGCAGCCACAGACCCAGACCCAGCCTCAGCCTCAGCCTCAGCCTCAGCCTCAGCAACAGCAACAGCAACAGCAACAGCAACAGCAACAGCAACAGCCTGAACCGCAGCAACAGCCACAGACTCAACCTCAGCCCCAGCTGCAGTCTGAGCCTCAGTTGCAGCCACAGACTCAGCCACAACCACAGACTCAACCACAGTCTCAGCCACAGCCCCAGTTTGAAGCTAAGCCCCAGCCGGAACCCGAACCCGAGCCTGAACCCGAGCCTGAACCCGAACCCGAACCTCAGCCTACACCCCAGCCTGAGCTCCAGCCCCAAGTTGAGGTCCCGAGTGAGGAAGCGGCACAGGACGCCCCTACGACCCCGACGACCCCGACGACGCCTGGCGGAGGCGAGCAGGAGGAGGGGCAGCGAGAGAAGCAAAAGGCGGATGTGGGGGAGGCAGAGAGAAAGCAAGAGGGAGAGGAGGTGCTGGCCGACAGGCATGAGGGCGAGGCAGCAGTGGAGGAAGAGGAGGAGGAGGAGGAAGGGGGAGGAGCAAAAGGAGGTGGTGCGGGGAGGCGAGCCAGTCTGCACCACACGGCCTCGCCCTTGAGGGTGCAGCGCAACGGGGCCTGCTCACACTCCGCCACCTCCGACTATGAGCTCTCGCTCGACCTCAAAAATAAGCAGGTAGGGTTGTGTTGGGGATGGGGGGGTGTTGTATTGTTTGGGTGAAGGTGGGGGGTGGGGGGGGTAACCTGACCTGTGTGTATTGTACGTTTTGTGGTCTTAGATGTTTGTGATGTTTACTGTCTGAGGTGGAGGCCTTTTGCTTTGGGGTCAAAGCTGTTGTTTGGATGCGTCAGTGTGTGGCGAGTAGTATTTTGTGGCTGTTTTTTCGTTCTTTTTTTTTTTTGCTTGTTTGTCGTTTTATCTCTATTGGCACTGGTGGACTTTGGATGACATTTGCTATCCAAGCTGTATCAATTGACTGGATGATTTTGGCTCTGAATTTTTTTCCAGAGTTATTTAATGCCAATGGGACTAGCCATCTTTTTCTTCATTATCATGACTCATCATTGTCATTGCCACCATCATTGTTGTCACTGTCATCCTAACATGGTTTTGTCTTTCAACAGATTGGGAGTGATGAATTTTCTGACAGCAATTACAGAGTTTATTCCTTCAATTGTTTTTACTGCTGTGTTGTAATTTACTGAGAGTAGGGTGACTCGTGTACAGCGATTTTCAGGTTGATGGGTTCCATATTTTTCTCTTTCAGTCGTGCATATGTGCACACACACACACACACACACAAACACACATAAAGGCAAGATGTAGACACTGAAAAAAGAAAGGATCACCATTTGTATTTGCATGAATGAAAATCTTTTTTTTTCTCTGCTGATGTATGAGATATTGCGTTCATTAGGTGATGAAAAGTACAAATTTCCCATTTCCATGGAGAATAAAGGAAGCCAGAAACTCACTTACATGTGATTGTTATCTGTCCTCACGGTATCGCAGACAGCTAAACCAGTTTGTCCTCTGGTTGACTGATTAATGCTGATATGTGTATGAACTTGTGACTGCGTGTGCATTTCCATGTTCTCATGTTTGTGTTTTCATCATGCTGTTCATCAGGGACTTGGGGATCATCAGATAATCATCATCTCCATTTCAAGAGCCATCAGTTCACCATCCATTATCATTATTAACCATCTAACCATCATCCCCCAGTCCATGGATCTTCAAGCAGGTAAGGCAGAGATACACAGCAGAATTTGGGTCCAGTCTGTGGGCTCCCACTTGTCTCCTGTGCAACTTTCGTCAACTGGGACGTTCATCAAGGTTAACATAGTGATAGCACATTGCTTCCCAATGCTCATGACTTGAATTGAAAAGTGGGTATCAGTTTATTCATAATGCACAAAGATAGCGGACCTCCCTCCCTCAAGCCTTGACTTTCATTGTTGTTACAGTGTGCACACTTGACCGCATTTTATCAATAACCCAGAGCAATCATGCTTTAAATAGTCAGTAAACATACAGTAAGAGGATTTGCTGATTCTAGTCTGTGAATCAAAGCTTTGGTGTCAAATGTTTCCATGCCTTAAGGCTCCTTCCAGACTTGACTGTGAATCTAAAATCTATTCAGACCGAAGGAGGTGGTAGGTTGAATTTGACTTGATTCTCACAGTGGCCGTATTTGTTTAAATTCAGTGTAAGTAAAGGAATTATACGATATATGAGCTGCAGAAGCATTATGATGCATGTTTACTAAATTCACTTTTCAAATCACTGGTCACAGACACTAATGTAATTCAATGAGATGGATGGTTTTGCTCTGCTTCACTCTTCCCTCAGCTCCATTCTCACCCAATTCTCACCACTTTTTTCTCACCCATCACTTCCCTCCTTGTGACCTTAAGTTTAACCTCAGCCTCCACCCCGCGTCTCCCTCCTTCCTGCATTCTCACTCTTTTAATCTCACTTCTGAAGGCCGCCCTCCCCCCGTACTCGCCATCTCCCTGTCAGCAATGCTACAGATACCCGATCAGTGAGATTGATCTTCTGTCTGTACAGACATGCACCCCGACAAGGTTTCACTGCGCCGCCAACGACTGGGGGTGTAGGGACCTGATGGATCCACAGATCAATGTGAGGGTGATTGGATCGGCAGGGCGGTACCTTGATTGCTGTGGAAGAACTTCATGACTGAGTATTTGAGTGTTAATCCGCGTTAACTCAACCGTTCAACCTCCAGAATCCATTTTTTTCTTACTGTGGTTTATATTTAGGGTGCCATCAAACGTTAAAAAACCCCTTAGAGTGGAAAGACTGAATTTTAGCATTAACAGTTATTTAGTTATTTGACTGTCTGAGGTCATAGCAATTACACATGTAAAGTCTTAAGTTGAGCGATATTCCCCTTTTAAGTTTTTTCAGTGAAGCAGGGCAAATCCAGTGTGTCTCAGACTAATTTGCACTGCACTTTTGCTTGCTCAAAGTCTATTTAAATCGCTCCCTTGGAGATGAAGGGCCATTCCTTTTTCCTCCCTCAGTCACGGCCTTAGAAATACATCACTGTGTTTTTCTCTTCATATAGCACCAACAAATTTGTTGTGAGGTTGTTCATCAGATGGAGAGGTCATTGAAAGAAAGTAGTGTGGGTTCAATCAGTGTCAGCTGCGTAGCCTTTTGTTTTCCCCAGATGATAAGTGATTGGGGATGAAGCTTGACTCTAAATTGCTGTTATTAAGGTCCCACTTGTCCATCTCCCTCAATTTTGTATTGGGCTTTAATTGCCACAAATCTCTGCTTGAGTAAGTGTTATATTTAGGTTGCCATGAATTGGATGCCATTTATCTCCATAATGTTGTAAAACTAGCAGTGAGAAGTGCTATCTGAAGGCCTGTATTCCCACATAGTTTCACTAAAAAACAGAAGTGAGATGCAATATCAAACAAGGGCCAGTTCAGGGTTCTTCATCAGCAAAAACTTCTCAGGACAAACTTTTTTTCTTCTGTGTTGCGCGTCAATATGTTCAATAGGTTTACTTGTGTGTCTTTGCTGATGCAGAAAAGTGTAGATTAACAAATTTGATGACACCGTTCACGTTGCTGACAGCAGTGAAAATAGATCTTATCCCATAGTTTTGCCCATCTTCAATACAATATTATTTATTTATTTATTTGTCTGTAAATGTCTGTAATTGAGACAGGTTGATAGAATCCTGTCAAGTACTTGTTTTTATCTCATTCCAGTTTTTCTGTGTTTTCTTTTTGGAAAAGTTGAACTTTCCATGTTCGTGGCATTCACTGAAAATATAAGGTCAGATTCTTCTCACAAGTAAAGGTTAGACGCAAAAGTCAAGGATTCAATCAGTCATTCAATAACCAATAACCTTTTTGGGTAATTAACTAACTTAGGCAAAGGACATGTCAGCTGAAAGTATCTCACCGTCTTCTGATGACATCGAGACTTTTTATTGTCGTCTGCGTTTTGTAATACAGTCAGCATTAGTTGTGTCCCAGTTTTGCTGTTACATAACACGTTCTCATTAATCCTGCAGATGTTTCTGTGCTGTAGACAAGACAATGTGCATGAGCTTGAAAGCTAATAACCAGGGTTTTGCATTTTGCCCCTCATTTTTGCAGTGTGCGAGATGTAATCATCTGCTGTTTAACTTCCACACAACAGCTTTGACTTTGGCTGAGACACATGAATCAATGTTTCACTATGGCAAAAACCACCAATGAAAAGAGTGGGCAATATTTAATCTCAATATGGCTGGTATGGGATTTTAAAAGGCAGTCATTGATTATCATGCCAGATTCCAAGATTAGGACATCTAAAGTTTTTGGGGTTTTTTTTTTCTATGGCAGTGTTTTATTTTTGGAAAAATTGGCAGTAGTCGCCTGTTAGGGTTTGTTAATGAAAGTTGATGAAGGACCAAGTCTTTAGCGCCAAACCTGTATATTTTCTTTATGTTCTTTTAAATAAATTGCAAGTTCTTCGAAACAGTCCTATTACTTATTATTGCAGCTCATGGAATGGCTCACAGTGAGAGAAAGAGTTTTCCACTGACTTGCTCTTGCAGTGCTGCATAATAATACAAAGTTGGCTCTTCCTCTAAAACGAAAAACATGTCCTGAAAGGTGCATTTGGTTTGTTATCAGGAACATGGGGTTCCAAAAATTCAAAGCTTACCCTTTACAAATTAAATTTTGCAAATTACGCACAAATGTCAAAAGCAAAATGTAATATATGTGTCTGCTGTGCAGCTTTGTTTAACATTTGCTAAGGTGAAGGTTATAAGACAGACATTTAATGCTATATTCTAATTGGCTATTTTCACAATGCTACAGCAGGAGAGGGAAGAGATAGAAATTATGGCACTTTACTCTGAATAGCAAAATCTGCTCTTCAAAATCACACAAAAACAAATTGTGTTTTACAGACAGTCTGACCTTTAGTTTTGAGAGAAA
This sequence comes from Centroberyx affinis, assembly GCF_046629955.1. Taxonomy (NCBI): domain Eukaryota; kingdom Metazoa; phylum Chordata; class Actinopteri; order Beryciformes; family Berycidae; genus Centroberyx; species Centroberyx affinis. The sequence continues at coordinate 134,330 of NW_027280999.1, read as the reverse complement.
TCTCCATTCGAAGCAAAAACATTTTCAGACTAAAACTCAGAACGCATTCCCTTTGAAAGCCTCTGGGTATTAATATTTCATATATAGACAGACAAAGTCCCATATTTCATGCCAAGAAATCCATCAACTGTTGCTGTTGTGGTTCCAAAATATTTGAAATGCCTCTGCATTTGAGCTCAAGTTATTTCTATTTCAAAGTTTTCAATGTTAAGCAAGATCATTACCTCAAATTTCCATATACTCATATTGAACCTATATAAGCCATTGTGTTTTTGGATGCATATTTGAATTCAAGAGTTTTAGAGACCTATGATAACCTTAATATCACATGGTTTGGTGCAACTCTCAAATTGTTGTGATGATTTAACAAAGAGCCAAGCTAAGGGTTAAATCTCCCATCACTTCTATTTCCCTAAACGTGCTCCAATGTCTTGGCACCGTTTTTGCACTAGATTGTTTCCTACCCAGTGTTTCCCAGTGAAAGGGGGAGCATGGGGTCAGGATGGTGCTGATCCACCTGTCAAAATCCATCTAGACACCCTGGTGGAACACAGCAGTGTCATCGCCACTCTCTCAAACCACTGCGTCTCCGAAATGATCTCTCTCCATCGGCACTTAGTGAAGTGATCAGAGGCAGAACTGACAGTCGGCTAATGGGGGGGGGGGGGGGGGATTTTCTGCAGTGCCGCTCTTGCCACGGTCGTCCATCTCTCTACCTCTGTCTGTGTCTCGCCTGCTCCCTAACACCCACACCCAGCCATTTCTTTCTTCTTCCTTTGCCCTGGCTTTCTGCATCAATGATCTACATTTTCCCAGAGTGGATGGCGTAGCAGTCTTGACCCCCACCACATAGGAGCCACATGTATCTCTGCTGGCCTGGTCTCAGAAACCTCTCTTCTGTGTCTTTCCTACCCAGTCTCCCTCAGTTTTCTTATTGTCTCAATGAAGAAAAATGACTAAGGAGAGACGGCTGCTCACTCCTTTGAAAAAAAAAAAAAAATGAAAAAATGAAAATTAAATCTACATTCCCCCTCTGTCCTGCTCAGTCATTAGCTCTTTCTTCCTCCTTTTCCATTCTTCCTCCTTCCATCCATCTCCTCCCAGCTTGCCCTGCTGGCTGTAATTCAAATGGAATGGCAAAGTGTATCAGATACACACTCAGATAAAAAACGCGACGTGACCTAAATGCTTTATTCAGCGTCCCCGAACCGGTTCGCACAGAAGGCAAAACAAACAAGCCAGACTGCCACATTTAATCAAACGCGGCCACACTGAGGGCCCTCTCTCACATCCAAGGGCACCTCTGCAGTGGCACTCTTTACGAAATTTGTTTTGATGAGAGACACCTTTCTGAGTAATGAGGTCAAGCATATTACTTCCACTCCTGTCTTTTAAAAAAACTTACAAGGCCCGTCTCGGAGAGCAGTCGAAGTGATAAGGCTAACCTTGTCATAGCGAGTGTGTACACGCCGCCATCACCGAACAGTCCAGATTAAAAAGTGATGAATATTCAGAGTGAGTTCGACCAGGGCCGTATTAACCAACCACAGGGCCCCTGGGCACACATGTCCTATTGGGCCCCCCACCTCTCGGTAAGCACAGACAATACAAACGTAAACCTTTTACAGGTTCAAAGTAATCTGAAACTCAGATTTAGCTATTACAAACTGCCATTCCTTCTATCTAGAGCTCGCTCATTAAATTTGAGAGTGATAACATTTGTCCAACCCCAAGGCAAGCTTTAGATCCCAGTTTTAGGTGGTGGGGCTTCCCTTTGTTTACATTTGGATTGCAGGTTGTGGCTTTAAGGAGGCGAGGTGATAGGTGGCGAGAATGAAGGACCAAAAAAAACAGTTAAATGTTGAAATTTATTGAAAAGGTTTGACTGTCTGTACCTAGACCCCCCTGCCCCACCAGTATATAATTAGTGCTCTGCATCTAACTGGATGATACTCACTAAATGCACTGCTCATAAAGAAAAAGGAGACTTACAGGGAATATTGCAATTATTTCCTATCAGACATTGTTGGACAAAATGGATTACTTGGACAGCTTAATTGTATTCATATACATGTATTTTTTTTTATTGATTTTCTGAACTCAACCACACAATTTCGAGTTGTTCGCCGCTTTCATCCCGGTGCAGCTAGACCGGCTGGAGACAGCATTTAGGCCTATATCTCACACACACACACACACACACGCGCACACACACACACACACACCTACCTAAGAAGCATGTGACATCCAACGGTCTGGCAGTTAGCGATGGCGGTTCGTTGAAGAGGTGGTGGATGGTACGAACAGACGCGGTTCGCCTCCCGCTGAAGCTAGCCTGCCAGCCAGGAGCCGACTAAAGGTGGTCTGGTGGTCGCGATTGAGGGGAGGTTAGGGTTAGAAGAGCTGGTGGTTGGTACAAAGAGATGCAAACCAGTCCAGTCCAAACTATCAAAATTAACTAAAAAAAAAAAATTTGAGTTAATTTTGATAGTTTGGACCGGGTGGCATGGCGGCTAGCTTATCTGATCTTATAGGGTTGTAGGCCCTTGTCAAAGTCCACAGTAAGAGCTTTACCAGGGGCTCCAGGGAATGCGGTGGATGCCGCTGCTGCTGCTGCAGTACTTTTAAGCCGAGTGGTATTAGTCAGTAGTGGCAAGCAACAACACTGCTGCTGCTGCTGCTGCTACTACAGCTGCTGCAGCACTATAGGCCAAGCAGTGGTAGTTCCAGTAGTTCTCAATACAGATATCTGAAATATTTTAAAGTAGCATTTTGGCTAGTCATAATGTAATGAGAGATATTGTAAATTAGCATTTAAGATATCTCTCATTACATTATGACCAACCAAACTGCTAATTTAAGATATCTCTAATTACATTATCACTAGTCAAAATGCTAATTTAAGATATCTCTCATTACATTATGACTAGTCAAAATGCTAATTTAAGATATCTCTAATTACATTATCACTAGTCAAAATGCTAATTTAAGATATCTTTTATTACATTATGACTAGTCAAAATGCTAGATCATCAAACACAAACACAAAGGCAGAGTCCAGATTGGGATGAGGTTGGGATATGATTGGCATGCTTGGTGATTGATGATATGTGATATGTGATATGTGGTTTCGATAGTGAATGTCCCGTATCACAAACAAACTGAATGAGATTGAAAATGAGATCAGTTTTGTTTTGTATTGCCCACATTACCACGATTTAAGAATGAGACTGTTTAAAGTGGCGCCTTTCACACCAGATTAATGACCTGGGAAATACATAGGTCGACCTTCAGTGTGAAAGAGCCCACCCAGGTAAGGTTATTAATTTAGTATTAGTTGAATATTAACTATTATTTTTTATTTGTCATATCTAGCTTTGTGTCTATGTGAGTCAAAAACATGGACAGGGCCATCTCTAAACTGCTGGAGGCCCTAGGCAAAATTTTCTGTGGAGGCCCCATTTTTGATCCAATTTGATCATTCATTTTAAACTGTGGCCTATGGCCCTGAGGCAGGTAAGTGTGTGTCAGGGTCCCACTTGGCTGCACATTTCAATTGAAATTAGTGAAATGTTGCAAAATGCATTGAACACGGACGCGGGACTCAGAATATTTTGGGGCCCCTGGTCGTCTGGGGCCCCGGGGCATGTGGCCTGCATGCCTGGTCGGTAATACAGGCATGAGTTCAACCAGCCTGCAGGAAGCGAAAGCAATGTACTCTATTGAGAAGTCGCCATCAGCAGATACAGTGGAGTTCGGAGCCGCGGTCCTATTCAAAAAACACCTTAATATTCTCAGTACATCTCCCTCCCCTCGCAGAGGCTCTGCAGTGAAATGTAAATGGAGTAGATAAGATGGATTTCTCAGTGTCATTCCACTTTTCTAAAGAGCTTTGTATGTGATTCGGTTCTTCAGATGACAATGGGAGAGGCTGCATCTTGTTGAACTAACCACTTATCACAAATTGCAAACCCTTGAGGCATTACAGCCTATCAGTGCCTCTTTGCACAAGTCCATAGGAGGTGGCTGGGTGACTTTGTCCGGGCCTGTGCGAGAGGAGATTAGTGGCTGAAAGTCACATTTTGATCCCTCATGGCCTCAGTATCCCTCTCTAAAACCATTCACTCAATTGCCTTTGAATTTACAGGGGGGTTATTTTACGTGGACCGAATTAATCCTCATGTCCACATCGTCCTGATACAAGAAGCCTTAACATAGCACTGAGGGAGGGAACAGCAAGCTATTCAATTTTCTTATAGAATTAAATTATATGCTTATTTTAATGTGCACATTACATATCTACATAGCACAGTTAGAATACTTACATATTATTTCAATACTCTTAAACTGACATGATATATATATATCCAGGTTTAGGGTTAGGTGCTATTTTGTGAAAGATAGATCTTCCTCCACACTCATGCCCTTGATAAGGTTAGAACAGAAACAGAATTATATTCATTGATTTAGACTGAATAAAAAAAAAGGATTTCCAGAGAGAGTGACTTGAGAAGATAAGAGCTCTTTCTGGGCACTTCTAAAGATACCCACACCCTGATTGTTCTGGGAAACTCAAAGAGGTTTCATCCAGTGTTTGAGCTGCTGCCAGATGAGGATGGCCATATTACATCTCTATCTATTTCCCACAGCATTGAAGCAATTTTTCACAGGCAAGATTAATGGCTCGCTCAGTTTCAGACAATTTAAAGTTGTGTGGAGGGCATCTCAATAGAATTCTCAGAGATTATGAGTTCTATTTGCCGAGGAAATGAACAGTTTGTCCAAATGTGTATGAGTCAGCTATTACTGTGCTGTTTCTCTCTCAGACGACAGCTTTGACCAAACTGTTCACAAAGCCACCTTGCAAAACAAAATAATAAAAATGTTTGAGATTATCATATGAACCCTGTTGCTAATGCATACTGGACTTAATCAACGACAAGCCTCTTCATTTCCTGGCATTTTCAGTTCTTTTTCCATGACAATTATCCCATTCCTCACCTGTTCTTTCATTGTCTTCTTTCCACCCTCTTTTTCTTGGTAATGACATGGCATACGTGCTACCCTCTCACTAATATATCCAGCCATGATGCAAGGGATTATGGGTCTCACAGGCACACAGAGCCCTCTTTGACCTTGGCAATGGTATTCTTTCTCACCTATCTTTGTATATTAAGTGTGGTGTGCAGGTTCTTATCCATATGCATTCATCACTGTCATAGTCATATATCCTTGATTCCTGATAGTCACTTATAGTATTTCATCAGTAATTGCAACTTGTGTTGGGAGATTCACTTGCCTTCTTCCAACATCTGTATTGTAGTTTGTTGAATAGGTAGTCAGTGCATTTCTGTGTTAAAGTTCCAAAGAAATAACACAAATTGTTTGCGGATTTCTGTGTACCTTTTGAATTTTTCATCCTTTCCCCTTGTGTTCTTTGTTATTGACTCAATTGTTGGCCTGCTTCTAATTTTTCTTCAAAGACTTGACAATATAGCATGATGTATCTGTTATTTATTCGTTATGGGCTTTAATAATTTTGTTTTTGTTTTTTTGAAATTTCAAGCAATGACAGGAATTCCACCAATAATTTTTTTTCCCTTTTCTATCCTTCTTTCCCTCTATTTTCTAGATCGAAATGTTAGAGCACAAATACGGTGGCCACCTCATCTCCCGCCGCGCTGCCTGCAAGATCCAGACCGCCTTCCGCCAGTACCAGCTCAGCAAGAACTTTGAGAAGATCCGCAATTCTCTGCTGGAGAGCCGGCTGCCTCGGCGCATCTCCCTGCGCAAAGTCCGCGTGCAAAACACAGAGGGTTTCTCTGCTGAACGGGCCCTGGCAGAAGGCTGCAACTTGGCGGGCATCCCACTGGTGCGCTCACCGTCTCTGCCCGCCACTGTCGGCGGCACCCTGACCGACCTGGAAGACTCCTTCACCGAGCAGGTCCAGTCACTGGCAAAGTCTATCGATGATGCCCTCAGCAACTGGAGCCTGAAGACCATGTGTTCACTGCAAGAAGGCGGCACTTACCAGTTCAGCGCCGAGTCCTTCAGCACAGCTGCGGCGGCGGCGGCAGCGGCGGCAGCTGCGGGAGTAGGAGGTGGAGTAGAAGGAGGTGGAGTGGGAGAGTCAGCGGTTCATCAAGGCCCGGTGGACCCGAGCGACTTGTCGAGAAGCGCCAGCAAGCTGATGATGGCGTTCCGGGACGTGACGGTGCAGATCGACAGCCAGAACTTCCGCGTGTCATCCTCAGTCCTGGAATCCTCCGCTTCTGTCGCCCTTGGCAACTGCGTCCAACAAGGAGGAGCCTCCGCCACCGTCACGGCTACTTCCACCGCAACAAACTCCACTCCGACCTCCGTCCCACCAGGCCCCCCACAAGACCCCCCTCCTCCCCCTATGGAAGTCCCAGCAGAACCCATAGACCCCCCTCTACCCCCTCAAGAACCCCCGCCGCCCCCGGAAGCGATCGAGATAGAAGGGGATGAGCAGGACGCCGACTTCCCCGACCCCCCTCCGAGCGAAGAGGAGTTAGGGGAAGAGGAGCAACCTCCCCTAACCCCTCTAGACAAGATGGCCGCCCCTCAAGGCCTAGAGGAGGTTGTGGTGGCAGCAGCGCCGCCCGCAGAACCCCCTCAGGCCCCCCCACCGCAGGAGGCCGTGCCGGTGGTGAGCTCCCCGGCGGCAGAGCCCCTGGAGGTCAAGAGGAGCGGCTCGGAGACGGCGGACAACAGCTCGGAGCAGATGAGCAGCAGCAGCACGTCCACAGAGGCGCGCTCGACATCCGAGGCCTCGTCCAAGGAGGCGCTGCAGGCCATGATCCTCAGCCTGCCGCGCTACCACTGTGAGAACCCCGCCAGCTGCAAGTCGCCCACGCTGTCCACCGACGTCATGCGGAAACGCCTCTACCGCATCGGCCTCAACCTCTTCAACGTGTGAGTAGCCATTCAAAAGCTGCACTTTCATTCTTCCATGATTAGATGAGTCTGATTGCGTTTGACAGCAAACTTAAAACAAACAAGAACATCTCAAATATGCGAGCTTAGAAGAGTCCCTTTTCTTTCTCTCTCAGGTGGGGGCTTTGGTTTTCACATTTGGGTGTCTGAAGGTTTTGGTTATTGCTGATTAAGAGAGTACGTTCTATGTAGTCCTTTAGTCTATTTTCTCTATGATGTTTATGAGAACAGTGAAATGTGCTTTTCTTTCTTTCTTTCTTTCTTTCTTTCTTTCTTTCTTTCTTTCTTTCTTTCTTTCTTTCTTTCTTTCTTTCCTTCTTTCTTGCCTTCTTTCTTTCCTTCCTTCCCTACTTCCATCCTTCCTTCCTTCTTTCCATTTTTTAAGGTCCCCTATTATAGGAATTCAAATTTCCCTCTATATACATATATGATCAAGGATGTTCAATAGAGTCATTCTTAACATTTGATTTTGTTTGTGTAGTGTTTCAGACTAATTTGGCTCCTTCACTAAAGAATTACTGAAATCCTTCCAATCAGGACAGTTTGCAGCATTTGAACTGGAAAGTCTCCACTCAAGGTCTCTCAAGGTCCAGTACTGTGACTATTCTGCCTGTGATGACTTGGTCTTCATCTTTTGTCTAAACTACATTTATTTGCAAAACATTGTGAAGAACAATATTCTTTTCCTAAGCCATAGTATATTTGCAAACAAAATCTTGAAAGCTGAATAATGTGGGACACTTAATTCTCTCATTTCCTCTACAGCTGTGGCTTTTGCCTTATGCTTGTCTTTGTGTTCAAAAATAGTCTGTTTGTAAATTGTGTCGGTACATCTATATGATCTACTGTATTGTGTAGGCGGGGAAACAGTATGCTGTGATCCAGTAATTAGTAGCCGAAGGACATATTGTACACTGTAATTGTGTGTGAAGGTGGAGAGAAAGGACAATGGTTATATTGGGGAAGGAGAGAATATACAATGAGATTTAGAGAACAGCCCCCCCTCCCTCCTCCTCATGTGGACCTGAAGTTTCATGGGGCTCCCTGGACTCAAAGAGCTTGGACAAGCACTTTTCAGAGTTTTCCATTGTGTTGGACGGAGAGGCAGGACGAAGGCCAAGTCCTGAGCTAGATCTGAAGTGGCTTCTGTCCTCTCAGAGAGAAAAACGAGAACAAGGAAGGGGGAGGGGAGGTGTAGAATGAGAACGAAGGAGAGAGGATGAATTATTGAGACAGAGAAGAGTGTGAAGATTCAGTGAAAAGGGGGATAAGGAATTAAATTAATAAAGGAAGGGAAATGAAGGAAATGCGAGTCCAACTCAGGTTGACTGGTGCTGATTCCTCACAGCATGGTCGTATTTCATGATATTTACATGACATTGCTAATGGACTTCACTAAAACCCTTGATGAGATCATATGCAAATCAAATCCCCTCCCCTCATGCTTTTGAGAAGTGCTGATATAACATAATCCTTACCCATTCATTACTCATACCCACACATTCATTTGTAAATCTTGAAGCATATGTGTACATGCAATCGGAAGAGTAATGATTAGATCAAGATTTTTTTTTTCCCCTTCTGCCGCCTCCCTGATGATGATCCTGGAGGAAACGAATGCATAGATGCAGCAGTGCAGGCTTAGTGTAACAAATGTGACTAAACATTTTCTCTCTCACCTATTTGTTCTACCTTGTCTCAGCTTGCATGTCAAATTTGTGTGATGTAAAATAATGAGTGAAATCAACATGAAATAAATACAGGAAATAGACGCAAATAAATAATGACAAATAGTTTAGCAAATACATTTTTCTGCATGAGAGATTCATGCAAAGCTGTAACATCTCTAGGTAATTTTCATTTCATGATTGGCATTTGAATAAAGACAAAAAATAATAAAAAAAAACATTGACATTTGAATAAGGCAACTGCGATTCTTGGGTAGCGATTTTGCATGTATTTCAAACCACAAGCACAATCATCATCTGCATCAGTGTATGGTTGAGATAACTCCTCTCTCCTTACTTTATACACATTCAAAACCACCACCCAACTCCCATTGCAGTTCCCGCTCTAGCTCCCCGAATGGACAAAAGAAGCAAACAAATCCCAGCTTGCTCATAATTGCCGGCTGCGGCCCTTCATCCATTCTGAATTCAACCTCCCTCCCTGCCTAGTGAAGAGTGACAAAGTCAAGAGCCGATAAGAAACTCCCCCAGACTCGCATCAGACAGGTGAAAGGTGGCTACATGGCAGCAGCAGATAGGTGGAAGGAGTGTTGCCATGGTGACGACAGCGGGGCCGGCGCTGAGTGAATCGTTTCTGTTGGCGTGTCGGGAGATAACATGAATCCTGAATGTGACTAACTCTCATCCAGTGTTGTAGTGGGGAATAAGAAGCCGGATATACTGTGACCTCCAGTCCAATATAATATATCAGTTATATATTCAGAAAAGCATTGATTTATGCTTGTTTACCTGAAAAGACCTTATTTTCATATAACTTACATCAGTGTGATACTATTTACTATGATGTCTACTGTTAGTTTATGCTGTAAAGATATATGTATATATGCATTCCCCCATCAGAAGTCTTTGCAACAGTGCGACTCCCGCTGCAGCGCTCAGCCGCCAGCAGCACACCTGGAAGGAATTATTAAATGGAGGGATTCACCATATGCTCAATTAGCTTTTCACCTAGAGCATATCCTCGAGGGCCTAAACCCCCCTCCCCCACTTTGAAATAAATGAACCGGACCCACTCACAGATATTAAAAAAGTTGAGCTCAACCACTGATGGAGTAGATGGAACCAATCAGTTGGAATACATGAGGAGGTGAATCCAGAGAATAATGGCAACCATCCACAAAGCCTGAAATTCTCATTAGTCATTCTGTTACAAGTCGTGGATGTAATTAAAAGTTCTTTCAACACTGTGTGAACTGGCACCTTGGGAACTGGGACAAAAAGTTTGTGAACATTTCAATCCAAGCAGTGTTTTTTTTTTTTTTTCTTCTGCCACCTCACCCATTTCTGTAGAAGTTCTCCTTGCTTTCCAAAATATCTCACAAGGAAGAAAAATACTCTGTGTTCCCTTGGGTGGAAAAACACTCGAAGATTTTGTTAAGATATTGCCCCAATTAAGCCGTCTCACACAAATTTAGAAGATTGGAGCTCCAAAACACACATTATCTCTTTGCTCGCTGCCAAGCTCCGCAGCACAACATAAGTGCACAATAAAGCCGATTAACTTCGACTCAATGCCGGAGCGTGACTCTGAAAACAAGAGGAGGAACGAGCTGTGCAATTACTGGATGTGGGATGCAGGAGGGGGGATCACCTGGGGAAATGTACAAGATGCTGTTTCCTCTGGTTTTTGAAGTGTTGCGCAACAGCTTCAAGTCAAAGTGCAAAGGTTACACTATACGCTGTGCATTTGAGTTGTAGTGTAGATCGGCACTGTAAGGGTTAACCTGCTGTCTTGACCGTTTTCAACAGCTATCTATTGAAATCTCCCTTGTCAGCAGCTCAGTTCATATGCAACAGTAGACACATGACTCCATCCTAGTAGAGTATGATTGTTCTAGTAATAAAAAATAAATTATATATGTAAAAGAAAGAGTGTATTAAAAAGTGTGTTGTGGACAGGGATAATGTGAAGATTATGTTCCTCCACCAAAAAAGGATTATGTGACAACAGCAAACAGGACACCCCCTTTTCACCTGTTTGTCATGTTAAGTTTTTAGTCATGCCCAAAACTTTATGCACAGTAGAAAACTTCATGGTATGAGTTGGAAGTTGAAGACAAATGTATTCACTCATCCTCCTGACCATCACACCCTTTACTTTCCACCAAACTATTTCAATATCAAACTACTGCTTGTTTCTAGTCCTTTCTCCTCCATTTAATCTCTATGTAATATAGACATCGTGCTCATTTTGCAAAATTTTGGAAGACCAGGCTGCCAGTTAGTGTTACCTATATTGTCACTGACCGGAAAAATACCAACTCGGACCAAATGAAAGCACAAGGCAGATCACTCTGTAAAATATACAGAATAGGTTTAACATGAGCCCTTTGAAAGTGTCTTCGCCTGTCAGGGTGAATGGCAGAATAGAGTGGCAGAGAAAGATTGGATGTCGCATATCTGTTTATACAGGTATTTTATACACTCAGCATATCTTCATCTGAAGGGAAGTGAGGATTGTACACATTTGTAACAACGACTGTTTAATGAAAGCCCTCGGTTTAATTACAAGGCTCTGTGACTTTTAAGGAAAGTTTTCATAAAACGACAGGTTTCACAGCCTGCTCTCTCTCTCTTTCTCTCTCTATTTGCAATCCCTTCTTCTCATCCCCCTGATCACACACCTTGAAAGATAAGCTGACTTTTAATAAATTGGCTACAAGGGAAGAGGGAGATAGAATGAGGAAGGGAGAGCAAAAGAGAGAGAGGGCAAGTGAGCTTGAGGCTTATTAGTTCCACCAGTTCATATCCTCCCTCTAATACCTGTGCTGTTGTATCCTTTGCATCTTAAACAGGCCGTTTGCTCTCGGCCAAAACTTGGGTATTGCTTACTTTGATCATACAGACACACAAACACACACACATATGCACACAGTTAGGTGACCTAAATTGTGTGTGTGTGTGTCTGTCTGTGTGTGTGTGTGTGTGTGTGTGTGTGTGTGTGTGTGTATTTGTCTTGCAGCAGGTGGTCTATGCACCACCAGGAGGAGAAGTGAGAGAGGGAGGGAAGAAAGTAATTGAAAGAGATGGGCAAAGTTAGAAGTTATTTGTTAGTTTGTGTGTGTGTGCGTGTGTGTGTGTGTGTGTACGGGATGCACATGTGCGCGCTTGACAGTAGGTGACCTACACCACCATGCGCAAGCAAGAAAAGAGAGAACAGGGAGTAATGGAAATGGAGTGAAAAAGCAGGGAGTGAGAGACATAGAAAGAGAGAGAGACAGAGAGAGGAAGAAAGGCAGAGAGAGAGAGAGAGAGAGAGACCACTTGATAAAGTTTCCACTGTGGCTGTGGATGGAATGGCAATGATTCCATTATGTTAGGAGTGAGAGAGTCAAGGACACTGCCTCCAAGGGACAAACTTTCAACAGGGAATGGACAAAGATGGATGAAACAGAGAGAGGAGGATGGAGGGGACGTGTTTAATGATTCCTGTGCTTTCTCTTCTTTGTATGCAGAGATTTGTCTTTCCCATGTTATACTACTCTCTCAGCCATATCCCGAATACTATTTCTCCCACACACACATTGCAAGCATTGATCAGAGACTGGAGTAGAATGTGTTGTGAGTAGGCTTTCCATCAGGCGTGAAAGTGGAAACCTTACAGCTTCATGAATAAAATAAAAGGTGGCGTGAGAGATGTATAGGGCGATAGTGTATGTGTGTGTGTGTGTGAGAGAGAGAGAGAGAGAGAGAGAGAGAGTTCCAGGCATGGAAATATGTCAAGACTAATTAACACAATACATCAGCAAAACCTGCCCAACTCCTCCAGAGGGATAACCTGCCGCCGGGAGGAGAGAGCTCAACAAGAACTCTGCATTTGTGTGCGTGTGTTGTGCACGTGTGTTTGCATATCAGCGTGTGTGTGTGTGCACGGGTATCTACATGTCAGTGTGTGTGCTTGCTAGTGCACACAAAAACCTTGCCTGCATTACCGCTGCATCTGAGCGCCCATTCATTTCTCCCCTAAGAGCAAAATGACCCAACAAATAATTACAAACTCTGAATTCCAGATGGTAGGTGAAGGAGGCATTTCATCAAATTTCTCACAGCACCCAACCCCCACTCACCAGTTTCCCCACTCTTTATTTAATCCCCATGCCATAAAAAACAAAAAATGCTAACCTAAGGGAAAGGAAAAGCAGCCACGCCACCAAATCTTCCCCCCACCCCAATTGCCCTCTCAGCGAAAGCATGGGCAAGTGAAGCGCTTTGCAACAGCGACTCCATATCAGCGTAATGACTGGGGGTGTCGGAGTGCTTGCGGTTACACCGTGCAATCGTGTTTCCACTCAGAAAAACGCACGGCGCGCCTAACCTGCCATCAATCTATCACTGTTTAGTAATGAAACAGGAACGTGTGCATCCAAAGCATCGGGCAACATAAGAGTGCTGACAGTTAAGCAGTTGTAAGGGCCATAAAACACAGTGCCGAGGCGCATGTCTGCCCATTGGAAATGAAATAGAGGGCTAATAGAAGTGGATATCAATGCGGTGAGGCCTTTATGTATTTATGATGCGGTGAGAGTCCAGGGTGATGCAAAAAAGTTGTTGGTGCAACAGGGAGGCAAAGGCAAGGGAGGTGTGTGTGTGTGTGTGTATGTGTGTGTGTGTGTGTGTGTGTGTAGCCTTTGCGTGTAGGAGTTGACTAGGGAGTTGTCCTTTCAGTGTTACATCTGGGTCCTGTCTGGCACCGTCTCCTCCATCTCCTCCCCTGTGTGTGTGTATGTGTGTGAGTGTGTGTGTATGTGTGTGTGTGTGTGTGTGTGTGTGTGTCACACTTGCTCTTCTTTCTCACTTCAACCTTGTAAGAACCCATTTCTGTGTCTTCAACTCCAAATCACCCTCTCCTATCTATCTATCTATCTATCTATCTATCTATCTGTCTATCTATCTACCAATCTATCTATCTATCATCTGTCTATCTATCTATCTATCTATCTATCTATCTATCTATCTATCTATCTATCTATCTGTACTTAGAAGATACTCTGTACTGTATCTATATTCCATCATTTCTTCTCTCTATTTCTTCCCCTCTCCTCCTCCCTCCACCCCCTTCCGATTACTAATAATAATTTCCATGTGTGTTCCTTCTGTTGTTTGGCAAACAGCAATTTCAAACGAGTGATATCTGCCAATTTCACTTGGCGAGACGTCGCCTCGGAGGCCGAGTTGCAGGCTGAGAGCGTGTTGAGGCTCTCGCAGCAGATGCCTGCAGGAGAGCCAACAGTCCTGCCTCCGCTCCTCGTCCTCCCTCTCCATCCTCGACACTCCCGTCCTCGCACATCTGCTCCGTCTGGCCCTCTTCCAGCCTCCTCCCCTCTATCCTCCCCTTTATCCTCCCCTCTCCCCTCCCCTCGCCTTACTAAGCCCATTAGCCGTGGTACACACCGCTCTGTTACGTAAAGGCTGTGGTTTAAGCACTGTGCAGAGAGGAGAGGGAGAGCTGTGGCAATAATAGCCTCCCTGGTGCAACTACTTTCCTGTCCTCTGTTTCTAATAGGGCTATAAATAGTGGAGGTATTGCTCCCCTGCTCATAAATGAGCGCTTTCTGCTATGCAGTCAGGTGAAAACTATCAGGAAGACTGCTGATAAGAACATAGGCACAACACAAAGAGGCTGTTTTTTAAACCGTGGTTGATGAAAATGAATGAGCTGTTTAGTTTGCTGAGGGCATGAGCTTGGAAATACACTTTGTTGCACAGCTAAATGAATGTTTACATAGACTACACGCATGTAGACAGATACGACCACAAATGTGTGTGTATGTGTGTGTTTACGCACACATGCACACATGCACACATGCACACATGCACACATGCACACATGCCTGGACTAACCCGCACATAAAAACCGAAGCATACAAACAATACTGACTCTCAGACCAATCCAGGTCTACTTGGTAAGAACGTTTCTGAGTTTGTGCATATAAACAGGGGGTTTATAGAACTGCATCCCAAATCAGCCATTGTGATTCTGGGAGCGTCCTCTGAGTTTAGCAGTGTGTCAAGCTGTTTAGTAGTTGTTAATGAATGTTATAATTCAACGCGGGAATGAATACAGATGAGATTCCGCCCTATGTGTTTTATCATTTTTAACAGTCTCCACCTACACCGAGCCGGTGTGCACAACAAGCGCCCGGCCTACTGATTTTCATTTCAAGAACCTCATTACCGCAATGCATCATTTTTTATTGTTTATTTTTATGGCCCTTAATGCTCTCTCTCTGCAGCCATTACCCCCCAAAAAATTATTGGCTCTAGTTCCACTTTGAAATAGAGAGCGTAGTTTGCGTGTGTAGTACACTTACCTGGCCGAAAATACTGTGCTGCTGAACAAATGGACTTGGTACTGCTGCTAATTGCGGTTAAGTATGTTAAAGAGCAAATCATCTGTAATTCCTCACAGTAAGAGGCTTCCACAGTATGTCTCACTACTACTACCAATATTGAGGATATAATATTGCAGCTGAGCAGCTTTAAAACACTGCCAAGGTATTCATGCAGCAGTGACTGAAAATCTTTCTCTTTTTACTCATCCAGTCTGTTTCTTTCTCCTCTCCCTCGTCTCTGTCAGAAACCCGGACAAGGGCCTTCAGTTCCTGATCTCGCGGGGCTTCATCCCGGACACGCCCATAGGTGTGGCCCACTTCCTGCTGCAGAGGAAGGGCCTGAGCCGACAGATGATCGGAGAGTTCCTGGGCAACAGCAAGAAGCCCTTCAACCGAGACGTCCTGGAGTGAGTAGCACACAGGAGTTCGCACATTACTTCCTAAACTTTCTGGTGATGCTCCGTTGATCCCTGAAGGGAAATTCGCTCCACAGGGAGGTCAAAGGTCAGGGTCAGCTACACAGCAGCATGCCTGGAGCTCAGTGTTTTGCTCAAGAACACTTCAGCGATGTGGATGCTTGCTGCAACCCAGGCCTTGCACTTGAAGGACAGTCTCCCTATTCATTACACCACTATGACTAAGGCTTTATTAGATAATATACAGCGGCCATGAGCCAGATTTAAAACCATAAATACATGGTTTGCACCTCAGCCGGCTGTGCCACCAGTGCACCCCAATCAAAATATGATAAACTTCTGAATAAAACTAAAATCTAAATGTGAAAAGTAAGTTATAACTCATCTATCAACTAATACGGCTGTATGTCAAAGCTGGCATTTTACAGACATTGAAGTTTCATATTTTTCATTATAGTAAACAATCTGAAATTGAAGTGCCATGATACAGCGAATAAGCCCAGATCTAATTCTTCAGTAACAATAAAAGATATTGTAATTATGTAAATTTCAAATCTGGTTTGACTTGCTAGACAGAATTGCAGAGGCAAAGAAAAAATACAGTATTGCCACAATGGGGAAAAGCCCTCATCCGCTGCCCTCTTTTCTTTTTCTGCTTCTTTCATCACATTAATATCAAACCCGGAGTGGCTGTGGTATTGACATGAATCTCTTAGACAACAATATTGAACTAAGAAAAAAAGAGCAATTTACCTTTCGTCTGATATTGTCGTTATTATTCTTGAGCGCTCATAGCCTACCCCAGCAGAATGGAGGAAAATAAAGATGCTAGCGCCTAGTCTTGGTATTTGTTTCTTTTTCCTCTGTGGTTTTGGCCACCGCCATCTTTTAATTAGATCTACACCACCGACGTAGCTCAAATGTTATTCTCTATTTGGAGCATAGGGAAATGTGGTGGGGTGAAGGGGATGAAGTGCCTGTGCCTGTGTGTGTGTGTGTGTGTGTGTGTGTGTGTGTGTGTGTGTGTGTGTGTGTGTGTGTGTATGTGTGTGTGTGTGTGGGTATGACTTAAGTCACTTTCAGGGACACACACCAGACTTAAGATCAGTTGATTGGGGACGGCTTGTGCAATTGGGGACAAAAGCCATGTCCCCAATTAGTAAAAAGCTGATGCTTTTGTGTCAGTGGTTAAGGTTAGGATAAGGGTTAGGTTTAGGCAAGTAGTGGTTATGGTTATGGTTAGGGTAAGTCTCCAGGAAATGAATGTAAGTCTATGTAAATACCCCAAAAGTGACATAAGTAAGACTGTGTGTGTGTGCGTGTGTGTGTGTGTGTGTGTGTGTGTGTGGTGTATGGACCAGGAATGGGCAGAGTTGGAATGTGGCTGAGCTGGTGTATGTGTAAGATTTTGTGACTTTGCATTTACTTCGTACTTCTGTACACGATACACAAGTGTATTCTGTATTTGTGTATTTGTGTACTTTCTTACTTAGCCCTTTCCAAAGTTGCAAATGAAATCATATTTTCATGAATTAAGAGCAGGAGGCCAAAACAATGAATTAGGATGGCCATTGTGCTGAAAGATTTTGAAGCATAAGACATATTTCATTACTTCAGTAGAATATATTTTACTTCACCATGGTACATGGTATGCAAGACATTGGTAGCATCTGTTTGTGTGTCTTTCTGTGTGTGTAGACACATTCCTGTGAACACAATAACTCCAGAACAATAGATGATAGAAACTTCATCCTTACACCACTGGTTCCCCCTATAGAGTAGATGATCTGATTAGGTGCATGAATTTGCATATTACATACACACATTTGTACAATTCATTCTTGAAACTACTATAACTTCTATACTATAACTTTAAGATACAGAGTTCATATTAATACCACCCATGTGTTAAGTGAAGACAAGTATGTTGACATAGAAATATTTGCTAATTTATTAGCTTCATTAATGGCCTCATTAGCTTAACTGGTTATGTTTAATATAATGGTTATTATGGTGGTACATTAGTGCCTCATGATTCCATACTTACTTCCATACTATGTTCTTCATACATAGTTTTGGTAAACACACTTCATAGACTTTATACATACTCTGTATATTTCTGTATAAATATATCACTTTTCTCCATGCTATGCCTACTTTATATACTTTTTGTTGCAAAAGTGATTCTAGCATGCTCTACCTATGCAGCAATACAATCAGGACTGAAGTGTGTGATACAATAAGTGTGTGATTATAACATAGACCTTGAGGAAAAGATTCTGTTTTCAAAGTATAATATGGAAACCCAGGGTGGCATGCAAGCGTCTGCGGCTGACAGTCCCGTAACAGCTTCTACGGTGAAGACGTGTAGACTCCTCAGATAGAGTCATCACTCACATAGACACATACATGTGTACACACACACATATAAGAAAAAGATTAAAAAGTAGTTCAAAGCTGTTTTCAAAGCCAGTATTGATCAATGTTTTTTTTTTCAACACTGTTCTTTCAAGAAAATGGATAAACCCAAGTGGGTTTACAGGAACAGGACAGATGGGCTGGATGCCTCTTTTAAGTATTTCTTATCAAATGCATGTGAAGACACTGTAACACCCACACATGAACACACATGTGACTCAGTTCACCCTGCAAGTTTCGTTCCAGGTCATTATTGTGTGATTCTCTTTATTCTCTTTGAAAATGCAGAGGTCTTTCTTCCTCTGTCTCACTCTTTTCCGCAGTTGTTTCCATTTTTCAACCCCTTCCTCATTTTATCTCAGTAATTGTCTTTTTTTATTCTATTACGTTCTCCCATTCACCAATTGCCTCTAGATTTGCATATCAACTGGAGGTATAGCTCACTTTTATTCTTCTCTCTTTAAAAAAACACACTGTGAGTCCTTGCGAGGTCAAGCATACGCCACACAGCACTTTCCCAAGCTGTTCACACCAGGTTGCCCTAATCTAATATCCTTTCCCTTAAGTGGAACCTGCCGTGGTTCAGAATGCATCCTATGAACAGGAATATGCTTTTAAGGCTTCGGACCTCAGCTCACAATGCAGAAGTATTCCAAGCACGTGGCATTGGGATATATAGATATATATATTTTTCCCCGTTTTCCTGAAGAGTAGTCGTACAGCAGCGCTTGCTATGGAAGTGATGTTGAAGAGGAACATGATAGGAGTGTGCAAAGTGTGTGAGAGCACTTCAGATCAAAGTGTAGTCACGGGAGAGCCGGTGGGAGATGGCAGTCTAATGTGGAAATCACTCATGGAGATAACATTGACTTAGCCAAGTGTGAGGATAGAGTGTGTGTGTGTGTGTGTGTGTGTGTGTGTGTGTGTGTGTGTGTGTGTGTGCGTGTGTGCGTGTGTTTGTGTGTGAGCGCGTGTGTTTGTGTTTCCCTGGTTTTCCTGTGAGACAGAGTAGCTGCCAGTGTCCTCGGCTCTTCAATCTCCCTCTCTTCCTTAGTGCACACTGAAATGCTGGTACTGCCTCATTCTCCAGCATCTCTCCAAGCATAAATAACAATAGTTAAAACGTCGGAAGTCAATTAAGCCAAATTGTGGTTATAGATTTGGGTTCCCAGAAATGCGGTACTCCACAGACTCATTTACTGATAATGTAGTAGACTTGTTTACCAGGAAAAATGAGATCTTCTTTCAGCCTGTCATCTATTCATTGGCTGTTGACAAAATATGGTTCCATCTGGCCTGCTGTGTCTCTTTCTGCGTGTGTGTATGTGTGTGTACCTGTCACCATGGCTTTGTAAATGTGCGACTTATGCAGTGCTATGCTGACAGATGTGTGTTTCCCTGCCAGGTACTGTATACTGATCAAGTGAGTGAGTGTATGCATATAAGTGTGTGCGAACAGTAGGCTACGCATGTGTGTGCATGTTTGCCCGTGTGTGTGTGTGTGTGCTCGTGTTTGACTGCATAGAGGGATGGGAGGGGATGGGAAGGACTGATGCACTTAGGCTAGAGAGCATCTCTACTGACATTACATAAACGAGGAGTGACAGCCGGGGAAGGAGAGGGAAAGGTGGCGGAGAGGAGGTGGTGAGTCATGAAGAAGGAGATCAGAGAGGCTGGACGTGGTCAAGAGACTTGAGTGAAGGGAAATTTGGATTAACTTTGGGTCATCGTGTGCTGTTAGCCTCAGCAGAACCTAAGTCTCTAAGTCCAAACACTGGTGGAAGAAATGTGTATTCTTTGTTTTAATTTAAGTCGGTACAATAAAAAGCTAAGAGCCAATGGTGTTATGATTATTATTGCCATTAGTAGTAGTAGTAGTAGTAGTAGTAGTAGTAGCAGTGATAGTTCTAGTAGAAGTAGTAGTAGAAGTAGCAGTAGTCGTAGTCATGGTAGTAGTAGTAGTAGCTGTAGTGATAGTAGTAGTAGAAGTAGTAGTAGTAGGATTAGTCATGGAAGTAGTAGTAGTAGTAACTGTAGTGATAGTAGTAGTAGTGGTGGTGGTGGTAGTAGTAATGGTAGTAGTAACAGAAGTAGACATAATAACAGTTGTAGTGATGATAGTAGCAGTAATGGTTAGTGGTGGTGGAAGTAGTAGTAGTTGTAGTGACAATGGCAGTAGTAATAGTGGTGGTAGTAGTGACAATAGTAGCAGTAGTAGTAGTAGTGGTGGTGGTAGTAGTAGTAATGGTAGTGGTAATAGTAGTGGTAGACGTGGCAGTACTGGTAGTAATAGTAGTGGTGGTAGTAGTAATAGTGGTGGTAGTAATAGTAGTGGTAGTAGTGACAGTAGTAGTAATAGTGGTAGTATTGACAGTAGTAGTAGTAATAGTGGTAGTAGTAATAGAAATAGTGGTAATAGTTGTAGTAGGAGTGACAGTAGTAGTAGTAGTAATACTGCTGGTAGTAGTAGTAGTAATAGTGATAGTAGTAATAGTAGTAGTAGTAATACTAATAGTGGTAATAGTAATAGTAGTGGTAGTAATACTAATAGTGGTAATAGTAATAGTAGTGGTAGTAATACTAATAGTGGTAGTAGTAATAGTAGTGGTAGTAGTGGCAGTAGTAGTAGTGATAGTGGTAGTAATAATAGTAATGGTTCCTTATACGCACTTGGCTCCCTCCATTTCAGCAGGTTTAGTATCAGGTTTTCTGTGATCCCATGTGCTGGTACACAGTGTGTCAGACAGTACTGTACACTCAGCTCT
The DNA here is from genome assembly GCF_046629955.1 of Centroberyx affinis. NCBI lineage: Eukaryota > Metazoa > Chordata > Actinopteri > Beryciformes > Berycidae > Centroberyx > Centroberyx affinis. The sequence continues at coordinate 113,694 of NW_027280999.1, read as the reverse complement.
CTGACTCGTTTCTGCTGGAGCAGCATGTGTCACGGCCAAGTACTCACCTCATTAACTCACTTTGTTCAGAGTAATCCATCTTAATGTTGTGTGTGTGTGTGTGTGTGTGTGTGTGTGTGTGTACATGTGTGCATCCACGTTCACGACTGCGGTTCTTTCTTCACTCCAGCGTTTCCTACTCAGGTGTAACAAACAGAAGAGATCAGAGTCAAAAGCATTGTCTTCACAGCTATGTAGTTTAGCAAATGACCAATACATATTTTGAGATGAACAGTATCACCTTCATTTTGAATGTGTTGTCCATAAACATCAATAGACTGATGCTTGTACACTTGCATCACAGAGGAAAAGATGAAGTTTATCTGGAATGAGTGAGGTTAGGCTTGGAGTAAGCCACATCAAAACCAATTCAAGTATGAAAACCACTTTAATTTCATAGTTCGATTATCATTCCGTTTTGTGCCTCGGCAGAACATCTCACATCAAAGCGAGGAAAACTTTCAAAACCCCCAACTCATCTCCAAAGTCACCTTTTCACTTCAAAACCTCATTCCACCTCCCAATTTGCCCACGTTGTATTTATCCCCCCTGAACTCATCGGACAGGATATTTTGCTTTTTTAATTAAAGTCATTAAGCTGGGGTTGTCAGGTAATAGGAGGATTTTCTGCTCGGAGGGATTGTATGTGTGTGTGTGTCTTTGTCTGTGTGTGTGTGTGTGTGTCTCGGCAGTCGTGGCACAGAGTAGATAGACAGCCCAGTCTTATCCCAGGTGTCCGTGCGTGGCTAATACCTGCAGGAAGCAGAGTGGTGCCGCGACCCCGAAGCCGACGAGTGAAACTTCCTCATCTTTCATCATGAGTCACCATCCGCAGGTTCACCCATCCCACCACCGCAGGGACTGCCGCCGCGATCATGTCGGTGCACTGATATGAATGCTAAACTGGCTCTGTACGGACTTCTGAGAAAGTTCAATTTATTAATATATTTTCTTTCTTTCTTTCTTTCATCAACCTACCACGACCCTGCTCTTTCCCTCCATGCTTCTGTATCTCTTCTACTGTCCCTTTCCTCTTCATCTCTCTGTCTTTCAACCGCTGTGTAACGTCTCGTTCCCACGCTTCCTTATCTTCCTCTTCCTCACTCTGCTGCCGCTTACCCCTTCCTCTTCCCATATCTCGTCCCTCTCTCTGCTCACCAGCTGTGTGGTGGATGAGATGGATTTCTCAGGCATGGAGCTGGACGAAGCTCTGAGGAAGTTCCAGGCTCACATCCGTGTGCAGGGAGAAGCCCAGAAGGTGGAGCGACTTATCGAGGCCTTCAGGTAATTACTTCAGCAACGGCAGCTGTGAGGGAGTGGGTTTATTGTGCAAATATTGTCACAGGGACCACAGGTTCCTTTGTTATCACTATCCATTCAATTGCTGGTGAGTGGACATGCATGTACTACCATGTACCATGTACTACCCTACAAATACATGAATGGCTGGGAATATTGTTGCACAGAAAGAGAATTAAATGCTAAAAGGAGTTGGATTCTAATATTTATTGTGTAGTAGGTTATTCAAAATCTTCATTTCTCCTGCTGGAATCATTGTTATAACATAACTGGGTGTGTTGATATGCAAGCAGGTGTATTAACTGAAATGAAACGATGTCAGTCTAGATTTGTCTCTGGGGCAAACAGACTACTACCTGTCTTAGATGCATTTTACACTTTATTAATAATCAAACGTATCAGTTTTTGGGGACAGAGTGGGAGATGGAGATGCTTTTCTGTTATTTTTTGAGCTGCTGTGTGAGATGTGAGCTCGGCTCCTGCAGCGTTCTGGACACAGCAGGACTCCCAGACAGACACGCTAAAAAGGGAAGATGCAGACATGCTGGCACGATCAGATTTAGCCAGACAAAATCAACAGCCATGCATGCAAAAAACTTCACAGACAGACACACACACACATGCTTACACACACGCACACACACTCATAGTTGTGTTTTCTTCTCTCCTTCTGCTTGGCCGCACGTCAATGTTGTCAATGCAGGCCCATCTGAATAGCCAGGCAGCGTGTAATTTCCTGGTCGCAATTTGTGACAGGGAGACAATTTGCGGTGCAGCTGTGGCACCGCGTGTTAATGTTAACTGTTTTCCACAGACCCTCCTGAGTTACAGCCACCTGTCATAGTTGTCAAGATGCCCAATGAGGAGAAAAGCGGTGGCATTGTCATAATCAGTGGGCAGAGAGGTTGGCACCGGTAATGTTTGGACATCAGGCTGGCACTGCATGTTATCAGGAGGGAGAGGGGAGGGGGAGTGGGGGGGGGTGAGGAGACGGGAAATGGGAAAGGAAGGAAGGAGAGGAAGGATAGAGGGAGGAAGGTTTATAAATAACCACCGTTGCATAACCGCCACTGCCTCTCCCTCTCTCTCTGCCTGCCTCCCCTGCTCCTGGGCTTTGATATCCCTCCAAACACTCAGAGAGGGAGAGAGAGGGAGAGAGAGAAAGAGAGAGAGAGAAAGAAATCTCAGAAGTAAGTGAAGGGAATTCGAAGCAGCAGTGAAAGAGAGAGAGGGGGAAAAGTGAAAATAAGCAGCCAGCAGCCTCAGTATCTGCTGCGTCAGTGTACTAATGAATGAACAAATATATTCAGCCAGTTTCCCATGCCACAGACATATTCAGTTCATATTTCTCTGCCTGCATCATTGGGTAGAGGAACAGTATGCAGAGTTCCTTATTCACTCTCATTCTGTCGCATCAAAATATACACTCACCATATGTTCTTTGTTCTGTCCTACTATCCTATATATTTTACCTCTTAGGCAAAGAAAAGTTTTGGTATATACCTCCTAAGTAGTATAAACTTGTCTTAAAATCCATCCTCATACAGCGGGTAATGATTTATGGATGACATTCTGTTGATTCTTCAGCATCTTCAGCATTCTCTATAGCAAAAAAAAACAAAAACTGGTTTGGTAAACAGCATCAAATGCCAAAAGCTGAGACTGCCAAATCCATTCAACAAGCAGAATTACACGCCATTTCACCCCCTCCTTTCTGGTTTGTTGTTTTTCTTTTTTTTTGTGCCGAGTAAGAGCGCACACAAAGAGAAAATAGGATGAATCGAGGTTTTCACTGCATGGTGCTACATTAGGATGCACAGACAAGGGTATAATTATTGGTTGCTGTTGATTCAGGGCTTTCAGACGCTGAGATGTGAATAAACATCTGTGTGTAGCCCCGTGATTATCCAGCTGAAAAAAATATGAGGGCAGAACGAAAGATGCCGCAAACACACGCAAGACACACACACACACACACACACGCACACACACATGCTCAAACTGAGTTCAGTTTACTTTTTATAATCTTCTAAGGCATGAACAGTTTCTTTTGTGGTGTTGGAATGCATGTAATAAGTGTGTGTGAGGATGATGAAGTGTGAACGTATGTATAGCTATGTGTGTATGAGTCTGTGTGTGTGTGTGTGTGTGTGTGTGTGTGTGTGTGTGTGTGTGTGTGTGTGTGTATCTTTATTGCATCCGAAAATATAGATTCCAATCACGCAGCTCAGAGGGATTGCAGCCCCTAGGTGGAAATTATGACTAATTAAAGTAACAATTACAGTTTACACTACAGTAGAGGGTTCACACACACACACACACACACACACACACCTACACACACACATTCCCTCTCTCTTTGTCTTTCATTCTGCATATCGCTGTCTCTTCTTTCTCATACACAGCAGACGTTGGACTATTGTATTATAAATCCCATAACCTGGAGCAACAATACTGTATTCATAGTTCATACTTTTTACAGAGACAGGACAAAGAGCTTGCTGTGAAATCATCATCCATCTCTCCTCCTTGCACTTGCACAGTCACTCCTCTTTCCCTGTTGTTACAAATGCAGACACACACACACACACACACACACACACACAAACACACACACACATACATGCAATACACAGGTACACAAACACCTACAGTAGCTGTCTACATCTGTTAGATTCATGGTTTCGGTAACCACACAGCGCAGCAGTATTTCCCTGCTCCGTCTCTCTTATATTTAAGGCGGTATATAGGGGACTGCATCACACTGAGCCCGACCTCTGTCTCGTCTTTACTAGAGAAGTGCCTAGGTAAGGGATTTCATATTGCAAACTTCATATTCCCTCTCTCCGGCTCAACTACAGTACCTGCATAAATCCAGCAGTGTCAACCACCAAACTCACACAGGTTGGAGAACGTCTGACTGTGGCTGGGGACTTTATATTCAATGGCCTTCCTCGGTATTCAGATTGTGTCTGCAACTATGACAAGTTTCCAGGACAACGCAACTTTTAATATTATTTTATAAGCAATGCAATGAAAAGACGGTAGAAAATCATGACGAGGCATGGGAGGTGAAGTTTTTTACTTGTTTCTGTGGTACACACGGACACACAAATGCATATATATATATACACCTAGTTGTCTATTAGATGCATGTTTCCTGTAACCATCCAGCCCAGCAGGACGAGGCATGCTGTTTCAAAGGGGCAACCAGTGAGAGGTTCATTTTTGTTGCTGAGAGGCAGCTCACAGCTACAGAAGAAGCCACAATCAAAATTACAACCATAACTTTTAGCTGGTAGTTGGGTGTAACACTCTTGCATGGCTTCTGTCATGATTTTTATGACCATGTTGTGTGTGCAGTTTTTAAGGTTAAATCTTCCGTTTCAAATGCCTTTTAACACAGTCTAACTCTCCTGCTTGCCTCCCGCCTCTCCTCTCCCCTCTCTGTCTTTTTTCTCCCGTCTATCATACCCTCTCCTATTTTTTTTACCTCTCTTCTGTCTGTCCCTCATATTTTCCCAATTCATCTCTCTCTATTTGTTCTCCATCACTCCCTCCCTCTCTTTTACCCATTCTCCTCCAAATGTCACCTCCCGCTTTACTCACCTATTACTTTCAAATTGCTCTTATGAAACTGTCCATCTTTCTCTTCCTCCCTCTCTGTCATTCCTCTTTGTCTTTGTCCTCTGTCATGACCCGCATCTATCACCGCTCTCATTCATCCCCCTGTTCTCCCTCATGCCCTCCTGTCTCCGTTCCACCTTCGTTTGCCTGTCTGCCCCAAACCTCTTACCCCACATCTACTCCTTCACCTCTACCTCATTCATTTCCCCACCCACCGTTCCTCTCTTTTATCCTTTTCACGTTTTCCTTCCCTCCACCATTTCTCCCTGTAATTCTCCTCCCCTACCTCTTTCTCTTCATTACTCCTTCCCTCCCTCCTTTACAGCCAGCGCTACTGCATGTGTAACCCGGACGTGGTGCAGCAGTTCCACAACCCGGACACCATCTTTATCCTGGCCTTCGCCATCATCCTGCTCAACACCGACATGTACAGCCCCAACATCAAGCCCGACCGCAAGATGTTGCTGGAGGACTTCATACGCAACCTCCGGGGTAAGAGTCACAGCAGTGTGTGTGTGTGTGTGTGTGTGTGCGTAGATGTGAGGAGAGGTAAGGGTACATGAAAGGAAGATAAATAATAATTTGCATAATCTGGGAACGTATTGTGTGCATGGGTGTCACCTGATAAGAGTAATTGTGTTTTCTGAGTTGTATGAGCTGGCTGGTTGGCTCAGTTGGTGAGACTGCTGTGCTAATAATTCCAAAGTCATGGGTTCAGTATGTGTGCAGGTCGTGTTTTGGGGCACCAGGGCATTCAACAGGAGGACTCGGGTCAGCAAGCATCCACCCTGCTGTGTCACCCTCTCTGACCTTTGACCTCTGACCCTGTGGAGGGGGCAAGGAAAAAGAATTCCCCCTTGGGATCAATCACGTGTCACATTACTAAGTGGGGAGTAGGAGGAAGAGAGAAGGGAGCAAATGGCAGCATGCTACACATTGCATCCTCACTGTTAGGGATGTGATGTGGCTTTAAATCGCCACTGCAAACTGGAATAATGCATGTTAGACAGGGAAAACAATTGAAGGATGCAAGGAACAACCCACTATTATATGGGTTTCAATGTGTATTTGCTGTTTGCTGTATGGCACAATATGCCAAAAGGTTCTCACCAAGCAGCTGCAGAAATGGCTATGAATTTTAGTTGTAGTAGCCGAAAACTGTCTCAAGGTGGTGGCCCAGGAGTTAAAGAAGCAGGTTTGTGACTGGAATGTCCCCAGTTTGAATTTTTGACTGGCTGGGAAAGTGAATGCATGAATCTACTATTAGGGTTAGGGTTGTGGGTTAAGTGCCGTTAACTCCCAATCAATTTAGTGAAGCAGCATAGTGTCCAACAGTAGAAGACAGTAGAACTGTGCAGATCCAAGCTGCAAATGTTTGTAAATGTGTGGGTGTGCAGCAGGGTGTTGCATCTGTTTTCCGTCAACCCTCCTTGGATGAATGAAGGTTAGGAAAATGAGGTTGCATGTCTATTCCTGCCCCCCTGCTTTACACATTCACAACTCATATGATGACTCTGGCAGAAAGCACCTGTGATTCTTGTCTCTCACATTCAGATTGATGCTCTGTACCTGAGTGTCGAGGAGGAGACAGGAGCGTCATAGTTTTACTCTCCTTTTGCGGAATCAATCAGGAAACTCTGGGGTCGATGTAGAACAACTTTAATAGATTCATCCAGACCGTTCCCCACAATTAAATTAAGTTGGAAAATCAATTTGGGCATCTTATGCAAATTAGAATATGCCACTCTCTCTTGGCCTCTCTATTTGTCTTTTGCTCAGTTTGCCCTTTTTGCTCTCTCTTTCTCTCTCCCTTTCCATTCTCTCATATTGTCTCGCTTAGTTGGAATATTATCCTGTCTGTTTATTCATCTGTCTTTCCTTGTTTATATTTTCTCTCTTTCTCCCTCTCTCTCTCTCTCTCTCTCGCTCCCCCCCCCCCCCCCCTTCTCTCCGTCTCTCACACATTCGCAGCAGTGTGGTTCACTTAACTAATTGACTGAGGTGAAATGCAATTATGCACCAGAAACCAGTGGTAATGAAGAACCGTAGAACATTCATTATCTCAATTAAAACAGACTGTCAGTGTCAAGCATTCCACAATGGGCCTATATCAAACGCAATATACGCTAGCTCATTGAAATGTGAAAACTGTGTCTTTGTTACTGGATCCTCTGTATGCTGGACTGTCTTTTCAGAGAGCCTGGTCCCACATTTGCGCGGCGAGTTCACGTCAGTTTTTAAGGGCTGGCATTCATCAATAGGGTTTGTGACAGGCCGACTTTCCACTGTCTGAGGTGACGAAGACAGGAGGAGACAGGGAAACGGTAGATGCATGGCCCAAGCTACAGGGGAAACGCATGAAAAAAGAAAGAAATGTAGGTACGAGGACAGTGGGTGAGAGAGGGAGGAGTGGCAGAAAAAGAGAAGAAGGGAGACATTCAACAAAAAAATGGAAAGTATTACTCTGACACATTACACACATTCCCCTCTGGTCATCCCTTTCTCCCCCCCCACCTCTCATTTTGTCTCTCTCTGTCTCTCTCTCTCTCCCTCCCTCTCTCCACTGTGCCGACTCCATAATGTGGAGTGATGTCTCAGCATATCCCAGGGTGCCTCACTGTCACTGCCGTCACTAGTGGCGGCTTCATTTTCTCCAGACACATCCAGCCCCATTGAAGAGTCAATGTAGCACGCAGCGCAGTACAGCGGGGCAGATATAATGGGGTGCATCTCGAGGGCAACCTTTCAGCCAAATAACATGCAGCCCTACCCACGGCGAAATGCCATGTTCCAGACAGGAATTTTTATAATAACGGCGAGGCCTTAACCTTTCACTTGCCAATTAACCTCCTTTCAAATGGCCTTCTGTCTTTCTTTCATGGAGACAATGGCAGACAGAAAGTCAAAGAGAGACAGAGAGAGATGGGGAGAGTGAGAGGGAGAGAGATCTGGGATGTGCAGCCTACTATGTGCAGTTTGATGATTTTGCTCTGAATGTATGACGTACTTTTCATGTAAAAGAGAGAGTGAAATTTGGAGTTTGTGTGGTTTATGCATGTATGACACAAGTGCATGTGTGTAGGTGTGTGTGTGTGTGTGTATGTGTGTGTGTGTTTGATGCTGGCTCAATGTGTTGAGTCAGCCTCCTGCGGCAGTGACACATTCGCTGATTCCCTGTGGTTTTAAAGGCCAGTGTACACACAGTATGTCTCCTCTGTACTCCTGATACAGCAGCAGTCACTCTATATCTATTGCTTCCAATGGATACATGCACACACACACACACACACACACACACACTTACACACACACACACACACACAATGGTGCTCACATTCAATGCGTACCTGCTCCATCTTACACCCCAACCGTCCAACTGTCAAATAAGCTTAAATTTTTAAAACCCCCAAATTACAAGCAACCAATCACTGGTGTGTGTGTGTGTGTGTGTGGGTGTGTGTGCATACATGTGTCTAATGGGCCTGCCCTCTTCTTAGGTGTGGACGACGGAGCAGATATCCCCAGAGACATGGTGGTGGGAATCTATGAGCGGATACAACAGAGGGAGCTTCGATCGAACGAAGACCACGTCACCTACGTCTCCAAGGTGGAGCAGTCCATCGTAGGCATGAAAACGGTGAGAAGACACACACACACACACACACACACACACACACTTGTGTGTCTGATGTTTGATGGTTGTCCAGAAAGGTCATTTATTGCTGAATGGACAGGGGGTACAATAGAACAATGGACAGTTCTGATGCTCTTCCTGATTTCAATGACACACACACACACACACACACACACACACTCACACACATACCTGTACAACTTAATTCAACTGAAACCCGGATGAGGTTGAGTTGATGGGAGTAACTGTTTTTCTCCCTGTAAAGTGTTTAATATGGATATGATATGCACAATCAGTTTCCATTAAAGAGCATTGTGGGGTGAGCACGGAGCATTTCAGGCTCACAATGTCTTTGCATGTTTCCGACATTAGCGTAATCACACACACACACACACACACACACACACACACAGTCTTTGACTGTTGTTGGCTGTCTAGAAGAGTTGAGGGGCAGGAAGAGAGTTATTAATCTCAATCACACACAAACATGTATGTGATTACACACACACGCACACACAAACAGGCACACACACACACACCTCAGCAAACTCCATGCCAAGAGTCATTCACTCATTAGTCCAGACCCTGTCACCGTCACCTAGCCTCAGCATCAGCGAAGCACATTCATTAGCCATTAAATATCTCATCAGCGCCGCAATCATTACCACAGGTCATTACTCCAGCTCAATACGTCGTTAGCCACTGCTATCATTAGACTCTGTTTTTTAACTCTTTCAGGTAGTGTCAGGTAAGCTGCCATAAACACTTCAACATCAAAGACTAACAGAGGTTTGAAGATTTTGACCGGCTTGTGTCATGCTGCTGCCTGCCATGCATGGCAAGATATGAACTAACTTTTGGAGGAAGCAAAGTTTTCACTGAGACTTTTTCCATCTCAAATATAGCCTGTTACCTTCCAGAATGGCATTGGTGCTCTGACATTGAAAGGGTTGGTGCAGTGGATTTTTTTGGCCTGTGCCTTTAAGTGTCTCTCAGTGATGAATGGGTGACCATAGGATGACAGAGAGAGTGTTGTCATAGCCAAAACACTGATGGATTGTTGTGACACTGCCTATTCCTGCCCATGGGAGTTGTCTGCCTTAGAAAGAAAGAGAGGCTTAGATAAATTGTTTCTTCTAAAGATAAGAAACACTATCACAGTAGGTGTCGGAATGCCTTGATTGCAGTTTAAAACTTGTGATCTATTATGCTAAGAAGAAATGGCTCCCATGAGAAAGGTTTTCCTGATGGGATTCTTCATAGTATTTGGTTGGCACAAATATTTTACTTGACCAAAGCCATAAAACAAATCATTTTGAATGTGATGATGAATGTTTAAGTCCAAATGCTCCTCAGCTGCCCTAGACTAGGTGTAATAGCTTGGCAGATATCATGCATTCATCATTATACATCACTACTGCCTTGCAGCAGCATCTAAATCAAATTGATCTCAGCACTGGAACAAAGTTGAATGGACAGAATAAACTGCTTTCTTCCTCAAACACGGTCCAAACTTCCCAAAATATTTGATAAGATTTGTAGAATCAGGTTTTCATGAAACAGTTGCACCACTCATTTGATAATGAATATATTGTCAAAAACCTTACCATACCATTTCTTTAGAACCCTTTGAGGAAAGGAGTGGGTTGTGGGGATGAGTAAGCAACGTTTCAGGCTAATGATGTCTTTGCATGTTTCCAACATTAGTGTAATGAGAAAGCAGGCTAGCTGTGGCAGGCTGGGCAGGAGCCTGTATACCCTGCAGTGATGAGAGGAGAGGGAGCAGGAGAGCAGTGGGGGTGAAATGAGGAAAAGCACTGAGAGAAAACTGAACGGAGACAGTCAGAGAGAGAAAAGGGGAATATTTGTGTTTGATCATGGAGAGGGGATCAACTCCACAGCCATTGATGATTGGATGGATTTCTGTAGTGATGGAACGTGGAAAGGTGGAGGGAAGGGGGGGGGTGTCTGAGTGTGAAGAGGCGAGGACATTATTAGATCGCTCTCCAAAGGCATGAGGCATTTTTGCAGTGTAATCTGCTTAAATGGGGAAAAGCACTTAAATCCTAGAGAGAAGCCTGGTCTCTAGGGACAGAACTGCAGCGTATTACTGACACGCTGGAGCCTCTGCTCAAGTTTAGCTCATATCCTTTTCCTTTTGCTCTCTTTTAATCTTCCCATCTCTCTCTCCTTTTTCCCAAGAAAAAGAATTGTTTTCATTGGCTAGGCACGATAAATGAATGAATTTGAATTTGTATTGGTGACATTGACGACTTGTACTGACACATATTGTGCAAAGGGACGGTGCAATGGACAGTAGAGTATACATATCTATCTAAAGGTTTCACAAACTCCATTGCATTCCTATATTCTTACTATGACATGCAAGAAAAAGCCAAACATTAGACGGTTCGCTTGCACACAACTAATCCAGTCGACAAAGAGGTGTGAAAGCGCAATTTGCTTGCTATGAAAGGCAAAAGAGCAACCCCAAACTGCAGCAGCCCGGTCTGAACAGTCCTTACTGCAAAACAAAGAACACTCATTTCTCCATTTAAGAGGAACCTAGCGAACATCTGAAGCAAACATCCTGCCCTTTGATTGTTGTTTGACCCTCGGCAGTATATAATCCCGCACACTGAAGTGGGAGCAAAATTACACTCATGTAAACCCACATTAATTCCCATGTTCTCCTGAGGGGGACACACAGTTATTATTTGTCAGGACCTTGCGTAACCCTGCAGCCTTCAGCGGTCTCCGAGACAACGCTCTGTCTTATCTGTTGCCCTAATTAAGATTTTAAGAAAGACTCTTAATAATCCCCTTAGGTCAGCGTTCATGTCGCCAATTTGTCTCAGCATGCTGTGTTTTCTCTTCACCAAAGCCTGTATTAAACTCGACAATGCCATCTCTCACGACGAAAGTTTATGTTAGTCCAGGATCCTTTTGGAGCACTTGGCTACATCTGTGCACCTCTCAACTTTTAACCCCAGTGAATGATGTGTAGTAGCCCGGCCTGAACTAAATTGCTCCATATGTCTCCCCGTTTCGCTTCACTACTTTCTATTTTGTTCCCAGTCTCAGACGCTGCCCTGCCTCTGCCCTGCTCCGCTTATGTTACCATAGCCAGTCTTTTAATCTGCTCTGCAAGGTTTTACTGCCAGAATCTCACAAGGCCAAACTGGTTATCTCAAACTGCTCTAGTTGGTCTAACCGACAATTGATCTACTAAATCCTTGACATCCTACCGAGGCATACTTGCTGCACAGCGTATTTCTTGTCACCATAGTTTATTTTTCACTTCTGTGTTCCATCCATTCTTCGATCTGTTCTGCCCATTTTTACGATCCTTCTGTTTCAAAGTCTACAACAATGTTCAGGCTTAATGAGCATATTTTTAATGAGCAGAGTGCTTTTTTTCTTCCTTCCCCTGAGCTCAATTCATCAATAAGTCCTTGTGCAGCAGAAGATGACAGAATGATGGCCGGGCCTCAAATGGAGGTTTCAACCTGCAGAATCATTCCTGGCCATTGTAGAAAAGAGTGTTTTGTTTTGTGGTTCTGGTGAGAGTGTGAAAGCAGCAATGGAAAAAAAACATTTGAATGATTTTAAAGCCTCTCATTCTCACGGTGGGTCTCTGCTCCTCTGTCTCTGCAGGTTCTCTCTGTCCCTCACAGAAGACTGGTGTGCTGCAGTCGTCTGTTTGAAGTGACAGACGTCAACAAGGCCCAAAAACAGGCCGCCCACCAGAGAGAAGTCTTCCTCTTCAATGATCTCATTGTCGTAAGTCTACAAGAAAAAAGGCCCTGTTCCCATCATTAAATCCAGATTCTTAATGGGACGTTCCCTGTAAGAACTCGCATTTGCTTTTACGTTGTTTTGACATGAGAGTGGGGCAGGACAGACTCAAACTCTCACACAATTCCGAAAACGTTGTTTCCGCTACACACAGTCAAGCTTTAAAGCTGCTTATTCTGTTGTGACAGCTGCAATGCACCATCACCTACTTTAACAGTGCACCATTTCTCTAGGCGCCCTCTCTTCTTTTATGTTGTTTCATAGCTCAGAACTCTTCGGCCAGTTCTTTTAATAATAGATAATAGCAAATGCAGCGTCGCACTGCACTTGCAAGCAAAGATCTGGCCCCTATGGAGCGGCTCTAAGGGCCAGTAAAGTTCTCTTTCACTTGGGCCACGGCACAGATAAGTTCTTCATTTGGTCCAAAGTCGTGTAGAATGGGGAATTAATCAAAGATTTAATGGTGAGCGTAATTAATGTGCTCATTAGGAGGCACGTAGCGGTTATCTATCCAAAGTATTTAACTACTCTCATAATTACGTCAAATCTTGATCTCTCTCCAACAAAACGCAGCAAGGGAAAAAGTAATATGTCTGTTTTGGGGTTTTTTCTCCCTTTTTTCTGCTGCAGCATAAAAGTAATTGGTGTTTCGGGGAGGGGAGGTTAAAAGGCTGATTTGGAAGAAAGAGGGGGAAGAAGTTATCTTCTGACATCACAGTGGAATTCTGTTCATTTGGCACTAAAAGTTAGCGGTGCCGTATTTTCCGGCGAGACATTTTCTCTCGCCTGCTTTGAAAGAAAGCAGGGCAGAAGTGGTCTTTGAAAATTTTATAGTACGTAATGAAACTTATAGGGACTTTTCCTTGAATTTGGTTACGTTCTAGCGACTTGAACATGTCGAAAGTGTTTAAAGTGCCAATGTGATGTATTGGTTTAATACCCTTGCCTAGTAAAAAAGTGCCCTGCAGTAGCGGTGCAAAGTAGATTCCCTCATCTTTCTCTATCTGGAAGGTTGTTCCATGAAAAAAAACCTCCACAACATCACTAATACATTCTTATATAAGCTTGCCTTGGTGTTGTTTTTGCTAGAAAATGGAGCACTGGCACACAATGTGAAATGTTATTGTCAATTTGAAGGTTACGATGCACAGGGATATTGTCTGGATTGGCTCTTTGAATTGATGTTTGTCCGAGCATAAGATTTGATGGAGCTAAGATTGTTCTCACGTTTCTTTTAGGTCGTTCAGAGTTTTATGAAATATCTGTCATGAAGGTCTTCAATCAAAAAGATTAAGAAGCACTAAAAAGCTCACCGATTTGATTCAGTGGTATCATTCGTATCATAGTCATTCAAAAACGTTCAAGAATGTTTTTTCAGATGGACTCATGTTCTTGTTTTTGCAGATAAAAAAAACAACATGACTTTGCTTTGTCCTCAGATCTTGAAGCTGTGTCCAAAGAAGAAGAGTTCTGCAGCGTACACCTTCTGCAAAGCTATGGGCCTACTGGGCATGCAGTTCCACTTGTTTGAAAATGAGTGTAAGTCACCACAAACTAAGTCTTCACTGCAGACAACTGACTTGAAAAAAATAACTATAATTGAAATGGGCAAAAAATCCTCTTATTTTGTAACACCCCAATGCACTGCCAGGTTACAGTGTAACCATGGTTGTCTGGAAACTATTTCTCCACCATTTACATATTACATTATGCATGTGGGCAATTAAAGACAAACACAATGAGCAGCCATGGTGCATTGGCAGCCAAATATATAAAGATCAACATGGATAACTTCATGATAAGGGACCAAAGCAGGCGTTGAGGTTTGGTTCACTAACTATCTTGATATACATGGATTCACTGGGAGTCTCTGAATGAACTGAATTATCTGAACTAACTGAACGGAAATGAACTGGCTGCTTGAATGAATGCAAACAGCAGACTGTGTGTGTGTGTGTGTGTGTGTGTGTGTGTGTGCTGAATGATTGAGTAATTGTCACTGCAGCTTCCGTCAGCAGATGAGTGGAATGGAAGCGTGAATACTTTCTTAATGGAATCAGGCCAGGTATAGGACAGAGGGAAATTGGAAATAGTGTTGGGATGTTGCTGATATCTACTCTGGAAACATCCTAACCTAGCATCGTAGCTCGGCAGGTGGTATGAAAATATGAAATTTATTATCCGCCTCTATTTTCCCATGGGCCAGGAAGACATGCTGTACTCAGGTCAGAGAAAGCGCCTTTCGAGAAGAAATTCAAAGGCTGATATGAGCAACGGAGAGATGAAGAATGAAAATAGAAAATAGTTGTGACTAGTCTCATTTCTCCACAGAATTCATCCATGGTATTTTGGGAAAAAATCAATCTCATGTTTCAGCTGTAACTCAGCAAATGAAAATATTATACAGCTGATCAAAACTTGGTACTGTATTTCACGAATTATAGCAATTCATTGCATAAACAGAAGTGGAAATGCGTCCTGCGCTCTACAGGCAATTTCCCAGAGAACTGGAAACTGTGAGATAAGAATACGAGCGCCTTAATAACAGAACAATGGAGTTAGGTTAGTGCCTGTCTGTTCTGAAATATTAAGTACTGCATCCATAGAAAAAGCAATTCTATATTTTTTTGGTACAGAAAGAGACAAGACTTATACTGTGACTGAGACACGGGGGGCTCAGGTCCCACACATAACAGGCTCCAAAGTTAAATCAAATTTAAACTACTCTTCCTGTCCAACCTCTGCTGCTAACATAATTAACCCCAGAAATAATATGAACAGGCCCACAATATGCTCTGTAGCCCTATAGCATGTTTTGGTATAAACATTTTAAACCTAGCACTTTTATAATCTTTTGTAAACTTTATGTAAATATAAAGTTCAAAATCAAGATACAACCAATGGAGATACATTCACATACATTACAGCTATGGTTTTATTGGCCATTTTTCATTATTGATGCTGGTTCTGATAATGTAGTTGCTGTATCCCCCCTTTCAACAGCCTTAATTTGTCTTTCTTTGCACCTTCACATTTCGTTATGCAACAGAGTAAGCTATTTTTTTGTTAAACATTTGTTCATGCCATCTGCTTTTATAAATAGAAGCAGACCCTGCTCAGTTGATTTTCTTCATAAAAATGCCCATAAAGGATAACAAAACTTGACTTTGCATTGTACAAAAAACATTTTTAAGATTTTCATTATGTTTTCCTACCTCTAATAGTACGAAACTTAACAGTAATACTGCCAAAAATCGTTCAGTATAAATCTTGGTACCCAGCCCTAATTACAGGGCATTCAAACAATATGGTCATGTTTTTTTGTTCTCAACCCGTCTATCTCCTATGCGTCTTCCTCAGACTATCCTCATGGCATCACCATCCTCTCCCCCTTCGGCTCAGACAAGAAGCAGGTGCTAAACTTCTGCGCCCAAAGCGCTGAGGAGCTGCTTAAGTTTGTAGAAGACCTGAAAGAATCGATCGCCGAGGTGTCAGAGATGGAGCAGATACGGATTGAGTGTGAGTACCGCTGTATGTGTGTGTGTGTGTGTGTGTGTGTGTGTGTGTGTGTGTGTGTGTGTGTGTCTGGTATCTTTGTATTTTTCAGGACAACACCTCTGTGTCTGTGTCTGTGTCTTTGTGTGCTGATTTTTCTGATGATACACTCTTCAGAATATTGCCTGGTTAGACCAAATTTTCTGCACATATCAGTAAAATCAAAAATGCACCTACACCTTTGACACGATTATAAACGCTCCAAATACTGAGATCAAAAATCACCAGATGGCTGCTGTAAATAAGGTTTTTAATGGGGCTCTGCCTGGGGAACTTGAATTGTTTCTGTTGGTCTTAAGGAAGAAGAGAGAGAGAGAGATTAAACATGCACAGATTGAAGTTTGTGTGTGTGTGTGTGTGTGTGTGTGTGTGTGTGTGTGTGTGTGCGTGTGTGTGTGTGTGTGTGTGTGTGTGTGTGTGTACATGCCCACATGGGTTGCACCCCTGTACATCAAAGCATCTCCCTTTGAGGCATCAATGTCTTATTAGTGTTATCCAGGTATTAGTCCTCATGGTTCCTGCCTCCCACCGCACAAAGATTTTATGAGTGAAGAAATTTACAGAAGCAGGGCAGCAACCCCAGCCAATGTATGATAGGGAGAGAAAATTATGGGATATCAGATTATGACTGTATGCATGTTTGTTTATCAGGATAATTTAGATTATGTCAAGTAAGTTATCAATCACAGAAAAGCTTACTTTGAAATACTTTGCTGTGATTGTCTAAACTTTCTGGTAATCACTGTATTTCCCTCTGTGGCAAACCCCACCCATCTGGCACATAAACAGGCATCAACATGAATTAGAAAGTATTTTCACATACTATTTGACCCAGGTCTGGTGCATGCATTTGTTTGTATGCATGTGTGTAATTGTGTGCACCAAGTGGACTGTTAGACTGCATTCCTCCCTTGCCAGTTCTCCCAACAACAAACTACAAGGTCAGCACCCTATTATATTTCAGAGCAAATCAATAATCTTACATCTTGGCCAGTGGGACTCTGCAGTGCATGCTTACATACTGTGAGTGAGAATCAATGGGTGTTCAGAGACCATACATGAGTCAGGAGTCATTCTTTGTTTTATATTATTCGCTACACCTTGTAGTCAGCATCCTCTTGGTGTAGGTGCAGATTGGCTGTAGCGTTTCGGTTTGTTTCCTTTGGTGCACTGCGGCCTCGACAGACTGCAGGAAGGAAAAAAGAAGTAAACTGGAGGTGAAAAGAGGCCAGTGTTCCTGAAAGCAGCCAGGCATTAGTGATGTGTTGCTGTGTGTGTGTGTGTGTGTGTGTGTGTGTGTCTAAGGATGTGCGTGTGTAAGTTGCAATCTCTTACTGTCTGGAGAATTACAGTGACGCACACACACACACACACACACACACACACACACACACACACGTAACCTGAGCGGCCAGAGTCTGGCTCCTGCCAGTGGGCATCAAAGAGAGCATCCCTACTGGGAGCCGACCCCGTCTTCATTACCCTTCACTGAGAGGAGGGCCGGGGGCCACGAGGGAGCACGCCACAACACACACACACACACACACACACACACACACACACACACACAGGAAAGTTCTTCTTCCTCTCTCTGGAGGGTGGCTAAGCATAGACAGCCACTGTTTACACACACACACACACACACACACACACAAACTCAAAGAAATGCACTTTGGGACATATTTGTTGAAGAATACATATACAAACACATGGAAAGAGCAAATACTTTACCTCGGGCCATAAATATGCAAACGTTTGTGAATTTTAGAAATTTGAGCAACAAGCCAACCTGCATGTACGTGCACACACACTCACACTCACTCACACATCAACATCTTCCCCTCCCCTCTGAGGGCTTCATATTGTTAGCACCTGAGTAAATAAGCCTGCGGCTGTCTCATTTATGGTTTTCGCTATGAGAAATGTCTTATCTTTGAGAAATGGAGGGGAAATCACAGTTTGTGTGACTAACATTGATCTGGATGTTCAGTTTGTTCTCTGCATCTGGCTGTTGATAATGGGCAAAATGCATACTGGCATTGATAATAATTGATAATAATTAATTCAGTCCCCCCACCATTTACCTCAGGAAATGTTTCTTGCATAGATAGTATACATTGTTCTGTTCACTTTCTGCATATATGATGTCTCTACTGCAGTCACTGCCATGCTGTAACATAATATGTTACTGTTTCATAATATGTACTGTAGCTCATTGTGATTTTGTCTCTTTCCCTGTGTGTAAAACAGATAATCACCTGTGATGGCCAAAAAGTATATATCTAATCTATTTATATCTTCATCTCACTTATCTAGGAGTTGCACAATGTTCTTCTCTTTTCCAAGAGATGAAAACACCAAAACAGCACTAGAACATTTTCATTTTAGCTGGTATCAGGTTTCTGGAACACTTTTACGCCAAAGCATTAAAGGACATCTTGTGCGCTGCACCCTTAAGGTCTCACCTGGCGGTCTTGCAGTTCTGCATCGTAATTAGAATGCAGTGTAATGTTGAAGACAAAACAACATTTAGTCATCGTGATTGGAAATGACATGCAATTACCATCAAGTGTGAAGTGTAATTAGAGAGATGGAGAGTAGCGCTGTGAGCTTAGAGAAGAGAGTGGGAGGAAAGTGGGAAGGAAGGAAGAAATGAGAGAGCAAGTGTGTGAGTGTGTGTGTGTGTGTGTGTGTGTGTGTGTGTGTGACAGAAAGAGGAATTACGCTTGTTGGGTGTTGATTTTTTAACACTGTCACTCTCACCCATCACGTTGTCTGTCTGCCTGCCTCTACCTCTCTCTGTCTCCCTCTCTCTCTCTCTTCTCTCTCTTTCTCCGTCTCTCTCTCTGCCTCTCCCTGGTCTCTCGTGATGATTATGATGATGATCATTCATGTCTGCTGTCTTCTGCAGGGGAGTTGGAGAAGCAACAGGGAGCCAAGACACACTCAGCAAAGAACAATGGCACACAGCTAGAGCTGCGCGGCAAACAGGGCTCCCCATCAGGTGTGTGTGTGTTTGTGTGTGTGTATGTGTGTGTGTGTGTGCGTGTGTGTGTGTATGTTCAGTATTTAATTTCAAAACCCACCACTGAGAACTTGTCTGCATTACAGCACCGCCCGTTGAAACGATGTTGTTCTACTACTGGCTTTGTTTGTGAATTGATTAATTGGATTGAAGCCATGTTTTTGAAGGTGCTGCATCGTACCACACTAATAGACAGTAGTATTATTACTGTAAACACACGAGACCTGAGAAGATTCGCAGCCTCTACACTGCATTTTACACTGTGTGGCACCTGGTTGGATTTTGTGGGATTACCATCAAGTGTAAGAAGAAGATCTGTGGTCGTGCATGCATGCATTCTTGATATTTGAAGGTAAATTAATCCCCAGTATTATGAACGCAGGATTATTAAATGCAATATTGAATTCACTTTTTCTTCACCAGAGTAAATACAAAATACATTTTTCCAAAAAAGTTCTAATCTTGGACACCTAAAAACCATGTGTACTACACCTGCATTATCACAGTTTTATTTATTTCCAATGCGGCTCAGACAAAAAAACCCAATTACATTAAAAAATCTTACATTATATTACATTGCATTATATGACATTATCTTGAAACAACTGGAGTGAGTCTGTCAAAATGTAGCCATTTATTAAAATACATTTCTTGTGTTGACAAAAAGAAAGATTTTAAGATAGAATAAAAGACAAAACGACTTTTTAAGACTGACATTTTCAGACTTGTAACATGACCTAGCTGCCACCTTTGTCTTCTTTTCTTCCTTTCCCTTTTTGTCCCCACAGGAAACGCGGAGGCAGATGACAGAAGCGGACACAATGCAGTGGAGGTAAGTGCTCATTGATAGGGCCATGTCCCAAATGACAGGTAAGTGTGTGTTTTTAGTGCAGCGTGTCGTTGTCAGGGCAGGATGAAGCAGGATGAGACCCCAGGGCCAACCAGATCATTAGCGCTAGAGGCGTCAAGCAAGAGTGAATGAGAGAATGAGTGTTGTTGGGTGCTGCGGGCATGTGAGTGAGCCCAACCAAACCAAATATTAGCAGACCGAAGAATTCCCTTGCTCTAAAATTAAAAAGATGGTGGTTTGGGGAAATTAATAAAATCCTACTCACTCAGGAGCAGGTTGTATTCACAGAACATACCTCAGGCTCAGAGGCTTAGATATATCTGTAAGCCTAACAAGGAACAGGCTGTAATTAGTTTGCACCAGCCCAAGCTGAAACGATGACTCCTTTAGGCCCTTTCAAGAAAAAGAGAGCGCAGAAATTGCTAAAATGAGCGAAATCAGAGTACATGCGTGCAATACATACAGTGTGTGTGTGCGTGTGTGTCTCTGTGCCTGTGTGTGTGCATGTGTGCGATTTAACACTGACACCTTAATTAACATACTCACAATCAGGCAGTTAAATTGTAATGCTCGTTTGACCCGGAGTCGGCACCTCCCCGCCCCTCGCCACAACTCTGGGGAAAACTTAGCATTTCGTGCAAGCAAGAGAACAAACTGAACTACAGTACCCAGGGGGCTTTGCAATTACCATCCTAGAGGCATCCGACGACCTTTCGTGGTCCTTTTCCGTGGCGGTACGCCTCTGGTGTTGTGCAGTGGGAAGGCTAGAGTGAAAAGCCAAATGCTCAGGGTCAATTTGACATTCAGTGGCTGTTTAACCGCTGCTTTACAGGTGCTGGTTAGAGCAGGACTAATTATCCATACTGCACACTGGAAGGCTCCGGATCTGCTCATTATTTCCATATGCTTAAATATCTCTGTAGAGACAATAAATATGCTGGAGTGAAGGCATACAGTATTTATTGTTGCAAAAAGAGACATTTAATGATAAAAACCTAATGAAACAGATCCGGAGCTTTTGTATTGTTAATTTTATGTATGCAGTGGCTCTCTGTTTGTCTTAGCAGCCTGGGGGCTCTGATGATGGGAAGCTAATGATCAACTTCAAATCATCAGGGCAGGACTTTTTCAATCCAAATTCTACCTAAAATAATAAACTTCACATCGCTGCTGCCAGATGAAAACTTTTAATCTCCGAAAAGTGAACTTTTGAGGAATTGGGGGGGAAAAAAAGCTTGATAGCCATGATGGGTTTTGAATAGATTTTATGGGCCCCAGGGTCTAATACTTACTCAGCACATAAAGGACCAGGTAAACTACGAATTCAAGCAAAAAATGAATAACAGCTACGTTTTCACCTGACAGATGCAGTATAGCTTTAATCAATCCCAGGCCAACGAACGGTATTTTTGCTTCTCTTTTACTCGAGGGCCTTCCTTCTCGCCTACTTTTTCACCCATGTTTGCACCTCAGGTCAGTCTTTGCGGTTGTCTGAGCCACCTTTGCCAACCCTCTTCCCTTCTGCCACGCAGCCTGAATGTCAGCGGCTGGTGGGGAGGCGTTAGCTGTCGAAACACATTCATCTTAGGTACCAGGGGTTTGAGCAGAGAGTCCTGCTTATACTAGAGACATGATGAAGGATGTCTGACTCCCCACTGCAAGCTGTTTGATATAAAAGTAAAGAATTTGACATATAATGGAAAATAAGGTGGTGAGATGTTACCAAAGTAATATTTCTAATTCCAAATCACATGTATTTGTGATTTCTAACCAAAATAACTGATGCAATTAGATACTTGAATAAGTGCATCTGACCTAAATGCTGCAGTAGAAATGAAACCTGAGTCTTCTTTTTTTGCTTAAAAGCAATTTGAGCCTCGGTTGCAAATCGATAAAGCTTTGTCAATCATCACACATCGCTGCGCTGCTGAGCGTCGCTATCCTAACTCAGGGGTCCTGCTTGTTATTGTTGCAGTCATAAGTATTTTGTCATTTCCATAATCGTAGTTAGCATACTGCTCAGCTTGTTTTTACAGAACTGTACGTTTCCGCATGGCTAAAAAGCCTGATTTGCATAGGGATAGCTCCGTTCCTGCTGCCATGCCTATTGATTATCATGGCATTCACTGAGAGTCAGCCTAAAGGTCTCCCAGGGATGGACAGCTTGTTCAAAATGGATTGAGATATTTTGATGTTTTCTAGAGGGGGTGCACTGTTTTTGTGAGTGGTTTAATTTTGTATCATAGTCAACTAATTCTTGCAAGGTCACATTTTTAAACACATTTTTGCTGAATTTCAGCAACTAAAAACAGTGCTAACGGATTACAGTGAAGGACATTCAAAACCAATGCTGGAATTCTTTGGGCCATCTGTTGTTCTTTTTCCATACAGTAGAGGTAAAACTTTTAAACGGCAGTGGAAATGCACAGAAATACTTCATTCTTTAGGCTAAAGTGCCTCTGTGCCTTCTGATACTGTATGTATATGAGCCAAGCAGACTTAGAGAAATAGGAGAAATAGTTGCTGGCAGACAGAATAGGAGCAAATGTTAATGTTCTCTCAAACAAGAGTCACATATCCTCCTGGAAGAGAATGGGAGAACATTGCTGTAACCCCTTTCTTCAGACACATTGAAAGCGTTCTTTAGATTGAAAGTGAATGCAGCCTGGTCTCCTGAAATTCTGTGAAATGAGCACAAGTCTTAAAATACGTGCTTTGTGCATAAAAAGTGACAGAAATACGTTTTCCCACCACGAAAGGATTACTTGAGCCACGACTGGAGACAGGAAGTAGTTTGAAATTGAAATAGAAAGTAAGGGTGTGGAGATCAGAGTGGTGGATGGGCGGATACATTTGCCTTCAACTCTGGCGAACTGGTTCAATTCCTAACTCATGGCAAGAAGTTTTCATTTGGAGCAAAGGTTTTTGTTTAACCATGACCAAAACTTTAACCTAATCCTAAACCAAACCATACCAAAAGTTGTTTTAGTTTCCTAAACCTAACCCTAGTTATACTTGGCTAAACGTAACCATTAGCTTGTGACAAACAAGCTAAAATAGTGTGTCCAATACTTTATAATCTACATAATCCTGTTGCGGTGGAGGAACGCAGTCTTCACATTATTCGTGTCCACAGCACATAATCTGCGTTTCAGAGTTTGTGCTCATTCCATGAAATTTTATGAGGCTGTTAAAGCCTGTTGTTAAAATACCATCTTTGATTTGCCAGATGCTTTCTGGGATTGTGAAATATCTCCAAAACAACCATGGTAACTTGATGTTTCCTAGAATATATTAAAAAGACTCCCAGAAATATACTGAAAACAGTAACGGAACGCAGAAAGAAGTAAAAACTTCAAGGGACTCAGCTGTTTTTAGAAACGAGGAAGGGTTTCGGCAGGATGTGACATGTGGAGGTTTGCATTCTGATGAGTGTTGCCTGTGGACGTCTGTGTCTGCTCACCTCCTCTCCTCCTCCTCCTTCTCCTCTCTTCTTCCACCTCTCCCCTCTTCTTCGTTTGACCTTCCGTCTTTGTTCTGGTATCTCCCCCCCTCCACCCACCCACGTCTCCACGTGTCCGCTGTCCCCATAGCGCCACACAGTGGTTTGGAAGGGAGACACGGGGGCCCTCAGTGTCCCCTTTGGAACCACCGGGCCCCTTCTTTAGCGAAGCACCAGATCTCACCCCCCCCTCCCCCCACTCCCCCACCACTGTCCTTCGTTCAGCCCGATCTACACTGTCCCCATGCAGTGCCTATGGGGGTGGAGGGAGGGGAGTGTACACCAGCCGCACTAATTTTCCACCTCCCACCGACCCCCGACACCTAACGCCCCACGCATGCCCTGTGTGTGTGTGTGTGCGAGTGTGTGTGTGTGCTGTGCGTTCACCCCCTTCTCCCCCCACCCAAAAAAAAAAAAAAAGAAAAAGAGGGCTTGACGGACCGTAGAGGAGGAACCAGTTTTATAACATTTGATGCTGTTCTCTTGGCTGTTTTCTAAACTAGGTGTCAATTCACAACAGGCTTCAGACGTACCAGCTCAGCAGCAGCAGCAGCAGCAGCACGGCTCGGAGCCCCGAGAGCGCGGCCCTTCTTAACCACCGGGGGGAGCCGCTTTTCCAGCAGGGGCCTCAGGGGCCTCCCCAGGGGCCGGCGCCTCCTCCACAGCACCCGCAGCTGCAGTCAGCGGCGAGCACCCCCGCCCACCACCTCCACCTCCACCAGCACCACCAGCCCGCCGTCGGCGTGGCCGAGCTGCGGCCCGAGACGCTCATCCAGTGCCAGCAGATCGTCAAGGTGATCGTGCTGGACAACAGCGGGCACGGCCGCGTGGAGGCCTTCCTCAGCCAGACGCCCACGCACCATCACCACTACCAGCACCACCACCACCACCACCACGCCCACCACCAGCTCAGCCAGTCGGCCCTGTCCACCCCGGTGCGCTCGCCGGACGGCAAGGACGGCCACCAGCCCCCGCTGCCACCCCCGCCTCCCCCCTACAACCACCCGCACCAGTACATTCCCCCCGACCCCCGCCTCAGTCTACAGCGGACCCCTAGTGGCTCTCGGAGCATGGTGTAAATAAGACTGACGTTGATTTAGAATCCCTTTTTCCCCGAACCACCCACACACACACACACACACACACACACACACATACAATACGAGACCAACCTTACCCCTCTTCTCTACCTAACAGTACATAATGTACATATATACATACAGAAGACAGAGCTATAATGAAAAGAAGAAAAAATGAAAACACATCTATATGCATATATTTAAGGAAATAATGAATTAAAAAGAGAATCAAGGTTTAAAAAGAGATGCGGAGAAAGAAGCGCATATATAATGTTTTACTTGATTCCACATGTATTTTGAAATATTATGTAGTTTTAACAAATTTCTATAACTTTTTTGTCAGTTTTAACTCTTGCTAGAGAAAAATCACAGATGTTTAGTTTCTGGATTCATTCCTCGTAGTTCCAGTACACAATTTCACCACCAACAGAAATGTGCGATCCCTCAAACTGTTTTCCGGATTGTCTTGGTGATGGATGTGCACCACTCCAAGGACCACTTATGTTCGCTTTTACCATCCCTAACCTCATGCCTACTGTGCTGTATGTGTGCGTGCGTGCATAGTTGACACTTACTGAAAATGTGTGTGCCAAAATACATAAGCCGCCACTCAAAAACGGACTACTTTGCACTTGACTAAACGCTAGGGCTAGAAGAAAAGAGAAAAAAAAAAAAAACAACAAAACACTCCTCTGCTTTCAGAAAACGGTCCTTTCGCGCTTCTCCCTCAAGGAGCACAGAAAAAAAAAAAAAATGAATAACCGAACCCTGATATTTCTTCAAAAACCTGTCTCCTTGTTTGCGCTGTTACTGATTTATTTACTTGATGGAGAGCCTTCTCTCCTTCCTCTCTACTTTCTGAAAAAAAAAACAAAAAAAAAAAACATCCTCCGATAAGCTGTGTTTGTCATCCGCTCCTCTGTTGTGTTGTTGCTCTCTCTCTATCATCAGAAAACACTCTTTCCCAATTGTCACTCTCCATAGATCATCCCACAGTGACGGATGACAGGAAACAAAGGCAACCAATCATACGGCTTACTGCCAAAACCAAAAAGCCAACGACAGCCCAGGATAGCTGTGTTGATTGTTGTTTGTTTTTCTTTGTCACACGCTTCACATTTGATAGTGTTAACGCTTCCCAGGAATCCTTGCCACATTTATCTGATGATGGAGTGAAAGTTTTTGATATTTTGAAACGGTCAAAGTCACATTTTCAGCACTGTGTGCACTGTCGAAATTGCTAAAGGGACTTTACTCTGTAATACATTTTGACATTTCACCCTTAAATCCATAAAGAATCCCATAGGTGAAAACTACAAGGTTCAGCATTTGCATATATATGTATTTACAACACACAATATTGTCATCTGTGACTCCACAGACCCAGAGATATGTACCGCTGCTTCACTATTTCAACAGAACGCCATTTCCATGCAGATGTTTATGTTTATTATTCTCATGTGTGTGATGCATTTCTACTTTGTGATTTCCTCTTGTGGAGTGATGTAGGATTGACTATGACTAGGATTGTCAGTCATACAAAACACTTCTATGTCTCTTGTTGTCTCTTGTCCAGATATCGTTTCAGCTCCGTTTTTTTTTCTCTCTCTCCCCAGATAACCTTTTAATCTGACATTTTCAAAAAGGCAAAAACAACACAAAACACACTTGCTGATCTCCGAGACACACAGCTCATATCGCAAATGCTGGCATTAATGGGATTGTTTGTGCTGTTGGCTAGTTAGCCTGCTTTAAATAAGAATGGGACAAAAGAATGCATTATTTGATCTCTTGCTCTTCACCCTAGACCGAATTGTAAATATCACATTCAAGCCGCGTCAGAAAGGACAAGCAAGCTACCTTTCGCCCCTTCAAAAGGCTGCTGCCCTGCCACGCGTCCTTCATTCTGAAATAGGTCAGCGACTGCCCCAGTCTGAATGCGTCCATCTTTTAAACATAAGCCCCACCAGGCGCTGCGGACTGGATGCTCAGTTAACCCTGCCTCTCTTATCTGTCTGATTTGTTGATTTATAATCACAGAGCCACTGCTGGGAGGTCGCTATCGCATCCTTCTGTCCTTTCCCACTTATTATGTTTTCACGGAAAAGAAGAAAAAAACCCCACAAACTATTGGGGGCAGTGCTGAGAGAGAGAGAGTGGGAGAGAGAGAGAGAGAGAGAGAGAGAGAGAGAGAGAGAGATGTGATCTCACTCCTATTCTTCACCCCAGTAATTGCTTTTGTCATAACACAGAGATTAATTAACGCTTTAAAAATGAATTAACAGCAATTATGTTAATTTTAAAGGTTTTAAGTTTGTTTAATAAATTCTAGCATATTACATCAAAACTACTATGTATGATTGCTAAGGCGAGAGTTTCTTTGTTTATATTTATTAATTTATTTATTTTTCAAATCAACATTCAGAAATAATGTGATTCTTTTTTCATGCATGACATGAATTTGTGTATCGGAGGCCTAATGAACTGTGATTCCCCAAAGTCTTGAGTTTTTTGTGCATGATTGAAGTTAGTGGTGGGAGATGGAGATGTATCTGTATGTCTTGGGTCTCTCTCACAATGCACTTTAATGTGAGTATGTGAGTTTAAAATAATAATTGATGACAGCAAATGCCCCCTCAGACAGTGTTTCTATCCCTCTCCATGTGTAATGCATAGTGGCAAATTAGAGGCCAAAAAATGTGTCCATTTTCGTTTTCCTGTCTTTCACTGGTTGCAGTTTTTCCGAGTTGGTCATGTGTATGAGCTCTTTGGGAGACAGATATGCTGTGTGTGCAATAAATATGAATATGAGGTCACATTA
Organism: Centroberyx affinis; assembly: GCF_046629955.1. NCBI lineage: Eukaryota > Metazoa > Chordata > Actinopteri > Beryciformes > Berycidae > Centroberyx > Centroberyx affinis. Next base: position 86,465 of record NW_027280999.1, on the reverse strand, counting down.
AAAATCAAAAGGTTTATGTGTGGTAGAAATGCAATGTAGCATTTTGGGAGTGCAGTGCGGCACTGGCTAACCTTCTTAGAGATACTGACAAAAGGGCTCTGCCATGCCGATGCACAGCTTCACGGATGAAATGTGGAACTCCTCTCTTCTGGGTCTTCAGCACTGTGTTCGCTCATACTATTAAAAAAAATAAATAAATAAAACAAGAGGACATATTTAGGGGTAGACAGGTGGAAACTGAGCATATAGATTTATGAACCATCACCTCCCTCGGTTGGCTTTGAATCCCTCTCTACCTGTCTTTGCAGTATATCAACATGCTATTAAAGATGATTTCAGTCTATTCACCACACTGACTTGCTTTCGTTCTTTGATCTTTGAGCTTGATTCCTCAGCCGAGTTTTAAAGCCACCGATGCCCAATTATTTTGGCTTAGAGTCGTAGTATTGTTGATTTCTGAAGTGTCATGTTACATTAATATACTGCATGTTACTGAGCACAATGAACCCAGGCTCATTTAACTTTACAGAGACTACAGAGACAGAGACATTTTACTGAACAGCAAGAGGCTTTTAAGCTGTGTTGCAAAATAGGTTGCAGCTGGATGCCGATTGAGAACTGTGCAAGGTGAGTGTCCCTGCTAGAACTTTATATCCCATAACAAGTTTGACCAAAATGAACTTTTCAATTCAATAATTAAAAAATGTGCCTGTTTTTCCATGTTGGGTCAAACACTTCTAGGTATTAATTCTTCTCACAAACCGCTGCATTCCATTGGAAGTCGATAGTTCAGAGTTGGAATTACCGACTTCCGATTTAAATGCATTCCACTGCGTCTTAGCGGGAAAACATGTATGCAACAGCCTTTTCCCATTAACGTTAACGTTAGCTATCTGACAACGCTCTGGTGGCGTTAGCAGGCAAGTTCTATCTAGCAACGAAGCACAAGTCAACTGAATTACGTTACAAATGGAAACTACAAAGTTTCAACACGTGTTACCACAGGTTTTCCTAACACAAAAACTACATATCAAGTAAAATCAAGTTTTATTAAGTACAAATTGATGCTGTGACGTCAGGTGTGTTTATGTCAGAGAACTTGGGCGGAATAGATCTTGCCCGAATTTCCGACTGGGAACTCCGACTTAAACGACCGTTCTGTTGCACTTTTTTCTCAGAGTACAATGGAATGCAGTTCTTGTAGCTTGCTCACAAGCTTTTTGAGTTTGAGTTTCTTAAAAAACTTTTTTAAAGAATCTGTACAGCGTGAAGATGCTTATGGAGAATGCAGTTGTCACTTGTAGTTTATTTGTTTTTATTGAAATGAAAAAAATGTCAGGGCAAATCCTTCACATTTCTCATTGCATACATTCCCAAAACTGACAAAACAATATTTTATCATATGGTCCACTTTTTCATCATCTATGAAAAAAACAATTATATTTACAACTCTCTACTATTTGAATCAAATGTGTTCGAAGACTAATAACATTTATGAATATATAACATCATTTAAAACATAGAACCAATACAGCAAAGCCGAGTTAACTAATAAATGCTTGCTCTATAGTAAATAGACTGTACAGTACTTTATAAAAGAATAAAGCGACCTCTTTAAACAAAACACCCATTCAAATAACAAAAAACAACATTCATGGTAACACTTAATAGGTATACTGCTGTAATGCATTACCGACATTCATATTCATTCATAAGCAAGTAGACTTTAATGCATTACAACCTTATGCTTGGAGTCAAGTTTTACCAGATTGTTCAGTGTCTTTATTGAGATATAATGTACATTACAACAGTCATTGCATTTGCTGGAAAGCTCACAGACAGAGACAGAAATATAGTGACTTTGCAGAGAGAATTTGAAAGGTGGGATGAATATTCACATGGTCATACGTTATCAGCATGTGGATTGCAATGTACACATGTTTGATGCTGATCTAAAGCATCACATTTGTCACACAGAGAGCCCACTCCTTGACTCTCAATGGAAATCTTCTACATTTATCAAAAGTGCTTTCTCCCCTCCTTGCTCGTCCACTTGGTTTTTCAGCACAACTTAAGATGGAGGAAAACAACATGGTAACATACAACTAGATTCCACCTGTCCAATTGTCAAATTTCAATACAGGCCAAGTCAAGGGAAAAATGGAAGCCAGGTTATTTCGACCTGACTGCTCCTGGCTAGACAGGCGCTTCGCCCACGCTCCCCGTGTGTGTAAATTCTTCATGCCCCGACGGCTTTTCACCCTCTTGGGCAGTTGTCATCTTCCGCCAACGCTGGTCAAGAAAAAGAAGCAGTGAGTTACGTCAATCTCAGGTTCGCCTTAAATACTTAACAGCAATCCTTCAGGTTCGGGAGATTGGAGGGGCGTGCGAGTGGCATAGAAGGTAAAGGCGGAAAGTGCAGCAACCACAGAAAGTGAGCAAGAAGCAAGAAGTATACACAAACAAAGTGAACAATGTGCTCAGTAAACAAAAGAGAGGATGCATGTTATTTTTTTTTTTAAAAAGACATATTTCATTAAAAAAGCAGAGGTTTTGCATTTTTCCAATAGGAGTGTCATCGATTTCTCAAGAAGGTACTGAGATTTAAGCATATAAGTTTGTTATTGTCAACACAAATCAGATATTGCAGGAGACAAACAATAACACAGTACCTCTATCAGTCAATTATCCATACCAGACACTTAGCCTGGATGTATTTAATGGCCACACCTAATTTATGTAGACTGTAACAAGCTGTGCTCACCTTGAATGCTCAGTATCTTCTTTTTTTTTTACTTAAAACCATGACAGTGATGTTGGCCTTGTGCCAAAACTTTTCTGCTTTTCTGCTTCTCTCTGAATGACAAAAACCTAAAAACTAAAAAAAAAAAAAGTGAAAGAACTTCCCTTGCGTACAGCCTTTCCTGCATGGCCCGTACATTTTGTTCAGTTCCCCATTTGATTGTACTGAGCAGAAGTAACCTTGGCAGCTCTTCACTTGCAAACAGAAACCGTTAAAACAGACAAAAAGCAAGACTGTAAGAGGTGTTCACCTGTTTGACGCTGCCCTTGGTGGTGCAGAACATGTAGATGACATAGCCAGGAACCAGTATCATGGAAGACAGAGCCATGAACCAGCCAATCACTTGGCCCCACAGCGGATACACATACTTCCCCAGGGTGAGGGGGGTCATCTCAATGGCACTGAAGGTAAACACCCCCTGCAACATAAGGCAGTGTTTCAGTCCATTTCAACAGCAATAATGATTGGGAAGACTCATGATATGTAATATTATTAGAACCCGTAATATTTGGTATTGAAGTATTACATTGAACAGAGACAGGCTACATGTTTGATTTGCTATAATTTAACGTGTGGTGGTAAATTTACTGACATCCTTTGACATTGTTTATTATGCGGTTTTCACAAAAAAAAATGCACAGAAAGCATTGAATATGATTTGACCTGTAAATTTTAGCCCAGCATTTCACTATCACATTTCAATATTCCAAACATACAAAAATATTAATAAATGAAGCCCATTGGTCTCTGGTCAGTTAGCCAATGACAGAGTATAAAGTGAGTAAGCTGTGATTTGTCATTTTGGCAGAATACCATTCATTTTCCATTGATAAAGCCCTCTTTATCATTAAACTTTCTTTTATCAATACAGTAGAAGAGAGATAAAGACTTTGCCATGATTTCCCTGAGGGCTTGACAGAATTGTAAATCAACACATGGCAAGGCAAAGCCATTCAGAAATGACACATCCATCCTGGCGGCACATCCACCTATCGGCACCTGCTATCACTTGATGGGCCCAGGTAATTGTGATCAATTTATATAGAAGACAGTGGTTGCTTGCACGCTGCCAAATCCTTTACATAGATCTCCATGTGAGAGAGAGGGAGGTTCAGGTTGGAGCTTGATTGAGAATAACCCACTTTTAAAAATTGTGTAGGTAAGGAGTTTGGGCTATAGAGGGTAATTTGCTAATCATTCCCCATCTAGAGGCCAGGCTCACCAGGCAGATTAGCGGAGTGAAGAACATCCAACAAAGCTTCCACCAGCCACAGGGCCGATAGCCGATCATGTCCTCAATGTCCTTATAAAACCTCTCAGCTCCTATGGCATAAAGACAGAGAGACAAAGAGAGAGAGTGTGTGTGACATGGAGATAATACATGGAGGAACAAAGCATTATGGGCTGAAAGAGAAGGGAAAGGAGACTGGAGAGAGAGATTTGTAGGAGAGAGTGAAGCAGATAGATGTAATTTCCTGTTGGACGGCTGTATAGGCAATCCACATGCTTGATTCATTTGTTGACTTGAAACACAATCAAGTCACAATAAAGTCTTTTTTTTCCAGATTTCCGTTGTGGTTTCAGTTGAAACAGCCCACAGAAGTAGAATAGACAGTCTACAATAGACATCTTACCATAAAACCAGGATATGGAAACGGTTTCGAAGAAGACGAGGTAGAGGAGGCACATCCCGCTGGCGGAGTAGTAATCAAACAGCTTGAACACGTACAGACCACCCTGGGACACACACACACACACACACACACACACACACACACACACACACACACACACACATATTTCCTTTAGAGGCTGAATACTAATATTCCTCTCTTTATTCAATAAAATATGCATGATGCATGTAACACCACAGGTTGTTGTGAGATCGTTTTGTCATTATGTATAATGCAGGAGGGGGTTCTATTCCCTGGTGTGTGCGTACGTGTGTGTGTGCGTACGTGTGTGTGTGTCTGTGTGTGTGTGTGTGTGTGTGTGTGTGTGTGTGTGTGAAAGCCAAATCACTGTTGGGTTTTAAGACAATTTTTCTGTTACAACACTCGGTCACACACAGGCACACCCTGCAGTGTGATTTAACTGCAATGATGTCGAACACATTAATAACAAACGACACACACACACATTCTTTCCTCTTTATCTCACTCGCTCTCTTCCTCTCACTCTCTCTTTCTCTCTCTCACACACAGTTTGGATCCTCTAAATTATATTAGAATATTGAATTTAGAATTACATTTTACGTCATTTTTCTTATTACAGAGGTTCAACATGGTTTAAGGGCATTTAAGACACACACACTAACACACACACTAACACACACTAACACACACATACACAGAAACACCTGTGTGATGTTGGAGAAGCCAACGACGAAGGAGATGAGGCAGACAACGAGGATGAACAACTTCTTCCTCTTCCTCAGCACCAGTGGGAATTCATCCATCAGAGCCGTGATGAAGCCTTCCACCGTGCAGAACTGAGACACACACACATACACACACACACACACACACACACACACACATGCAGCTTACAAATAGATATAACAGCTGGCACAGGCAAAAATATACCTGCACAGATGCTTTTACCAGACCTGGATCAAAATGTAGTTGGGAATGACTGCGGAAAATTTGTTTTAACTGCGTGGATCCCAGATAATTAAGGTAGTTTCAGGGAAGACTAGTAGACAGTGTCACAGAAAATTAAAATAATGCCTTAATGCCATAATATATTATAATATTTGCAGATACTTTTTGGCCCATGTCTGACTCTCACACCCACATACTCTTCACAAATGTCCAAAACTTTTCTTGAATTTCCGTTTCACTTTGATACAACAGAGCACTCTGACATCCTCCCAAGTAAAGGAGAGATGAATATGTTTTTTTTCAGCAACTGTATGTCTGCCCCTGTCCTTCCCCAGTGGTTTTTATGTTGTCTGCGTTGGCCTTCAGTCCCATTGGTGTTACAACTGAGATAAGTAATGGATTCATTCAATTTCAATTAACTTTCAGTGGATGTGACATAAATCTCACTCACATAATTCTTCTCAGCACTAGATATTCTTCCCTGGGTGTGTATGTGTGTGTGTGTGTGTGTGTGTGTGTGTGTGTTGAGGAGGAGGGGTAGAATCCTAATCTTTCAGTAAACAGGACATCTGAGTCCAGTCTCGCTCTCATTCTTCATAGAAAATTCACCCCAGTAATTGCTTTTCTTATTATTTCATAACACAGATAGATGAATTAATACTTATAATATGAATTAGGAACAATGAGTGACATAAATAAATCTCCCTCATAAGTCTTCTCAGCAATAGATATATAATTGACTATTGTGTGTGTGTGTGTGTGTGTGTGTGTGTGTGTGTGTGTGTGTGTGTGTGTGTGTGTGTGTTGTTCGTACCTGACTGTCCAGGCCCAGCATCATGAGCATGGAGAAGAAGAGGATGGCCCATAGAGAGGACATGGGCAGCTGGGTGACGGCCTGGGGATAAGCTAGGAACGCCAGACCAGGACCTGGACATCACACAATACACACACACACATTTCAAATTACTTCACATGCTTTCTTTAAATCCACTTAATGACATTATACTGTAATTCATACAACATTCAGATATTTACAGAGGTCCCACACAACTTAAGGACATTTAAGGCTATAAAAAGCATCATCTCTACACTTGGCACACCAACCGAATTCCTGCAAACACTGAGATGAATTTATCTTTTTTTCGCTTTTTGTTTTGCATTGTGCTGGAGTTTGTAAGCCTCTAACAGCAAGTTTGAGGCCTCTAATATGTGCAGCTTAGGGCTGATAGCTGGTCAATTTGTCTGAGATGGCTTGTTCTATGCAAAGGTCAAATGTGCACCCCGTCTCAATGATGAGCACTTTTCTCTGCTGTGCTTAGGGCTGTTTTATTTGTCGGACTTGGAAGAAACAAATAAATATGTTGTTGTTTTGCCACTCTATAAGGGCATCAATACTGTTCCTCACCTGATGCTGCTAGCTCCTGGACGGGTTTCTTAGTGATATAGGACATGAAGCCTACAATGGAAAAGATGACGAAGCCAGCAAACATGCTGGTGCAGGAGTTGATGCAGCACACTATGATGGAGTCTCTGGAGAGAGGATGAAGGACACACAAAATTAACATATTATAGAAGTTAGATATCACACATATCACACAAGAATGGCAGAATCCTGCTGGGGCAGCCCATGCTAAAAATGCTTGCATTTATGGTACTGTAAGGAGCTTAGGATAAAGAGTGTCCACCAACCAAAGGGCATATATTACTTTGTGTTAAAAGAAAGAGAATGAAAGAGAATAAGCTATATTGCATGAAAGGAGAAGCATATTTTAAAGTAAAACAGACAACATCAACCATGAAGGGGGGATGTACAAAGCTTGTGATTGGATCTCCCTACTTGTACACGTCATTGTTGTAAGAGTTGTAGCTTCCCAAGGCGATGAGCGAGCCCAGGCCCAGTCCATAGGAAAAGAAAATCTGAGTGGCTGCATCCAGCCACACCTATGAGACAGCAGATACAGGCTAAGTGCGCCGCATTTCATTCTTCTTCTTCTGTTTTGAACTTGTGCGTTCCTGTGTGTGCGTTGTTTGTGAGTGTGTTTGCATGTGATTGTGTGTGTAGAAACTCCCTACCTCAGACTTGATGAGCTTATTGAAGTCTGGGGTAATGTAGAAGAGGATGCCATCTATAGCCCCAGGCAGAGTGACCCCGCGGAAGAACAGGATGATCAACATGAAGTAGGGATAGGTGGCTGAGAAATACACCACCTGAGAGAGAGGGGAGAGAGAGAGAGAGAGAGAGAGAGAGAGAGAGAGAGAGAGAGAGGAGAGAGAGAGAGAATAATTACTAGTTATCATAGGGTTATCTTAGGTATTCTAGTTAACAAAAAAGCATATTGGAGTTGAAAATGGGGGAGAGAGAGAATTGCAGGGTGTGCAAGTGTGTGTATGTCTCTCTGTCTGTGGAGTTACACACACTTGGAGTGGAGGTTTGTTTGTACAGATAATCACAGTAACAAACAACTCAAAGCAATTTTCTCTCAATTATTAAAAGTCGAACAGAGAGGCAAAACTCTGGCATGCATAGTACACAAGCAGAGTGCAAAATTCTCCAGCTCCTACAATATTTCCATGGCTTCTCTTTGCCAGAATATCTTGACAGAGCCTTTAGAATGTGGCCTGCAGTTTTGTAGCATAATGATTGTGTTTAATTGGTAATGTCCATCAAGGCCAGGGCCTTGGGGGAATTCATTTTTCTCACTGCTCTCAGCCGCCACACATTAAAATCCAATTATCCTTGGCGCTGAATGTGTAAATGTGTTTCTGCTCACATACGTCGCTTCAACTTGGCTGTAATTTAAAAATCTCATGCAGTTGACAGAGTGATTTTTCTCTTTTTTCATCTCTTTTCCTATCACCTTCAAATCACCGTCTGGCAGTTTGGGTTTTGGATTAAATAATAGGTTTGAAATATTTTCAATTTTTCCACCTGAGTAAAATATTAAGAGAGATGTAAAGGGTCTAGACAGCAGACTGATAGCAGATGAAACAGATAGAGGCATCCTAGAAGAATAGAATAGATAAACAGTAAGACTTGCTTGCATCTCATTTTGAAAGAAAAAAAAATGTTACTTTGTGTTAAGCTGCGACTTATTTGGCTGTATGAAACCAGCTACACCTCCCCTGCATTGCTGTTTTGATGTGTGCTTATTATGTAATAATCAAAACACAGCCAATCAGGAAAGGGGGAGGGGCTTAAATCACATCACCAACTAACAGGAAACTCTCTCTCTCTCTCTCTCTCTCTCTCTCTCTCTCTCTCTCTCTCTCTCTCTCTCTCTCTCTCTCTCTCACATCATCACATCCAGGTGCCACATTGGTGGATTCCCTGCTATGTTTACTGCTTGTTTACTGCTTGTGTTGACACACTTCCACAATTGGTGATGCAAAGTGGAAGCTATCATAGCCTGCAACAAATTACTTACTTCCTACCCACTTATTATTACCACTAGGAGGTTGACGTGAATGTTTTCTTCCCAGTCAGCAGTTCAAATTTACAGAAAATGACAAGAATGCAGCATCAGAGTACTTAACTTTCTACTTGCTAACTTTATGCTAGTTAAAATAACATATCTAATACTGCAATATAGTCAAGGTTCAGGTCATGGATAATCAGAAAATTGGATGTACGCAGGTCTCTTTGCAGTATGTGTGTTGAAAAGCACGTGTTTTGGGTGCTTTTGTGTAGTTGTGTGACTATTAGAGTTTCCCTTTGCACCATTGGATTGTATTGGAGAGCAGCACTGCCTGCAAACTGAGACGTACGTAGCTCTACAGTTAAGTAATTTGATCAGAATCGATCGGCATGAAAAAATGCCCAGGTTGAAAATACCCTTTAAGCGTACTCTACTGTTGCATTAATTTTAAGTCACTCTGGATAAATGCCAAATGTAAAATCTAAAATGTGATTGTTTTTCCCTTTCCCTGTTTTATTACTATTTGTTTGACTTTTTGAATTATGACATTCTTCAAGTTCTTGGTCTTAGCTTCTAAGTAGCCTATCCATTTCTCTCCTTGGGTTTCTTGCTCAGACCATTAATAAAGAGAGACCGACTGAAACAAAGAGAGAGAGAGAAAGAGAGAGAGGCCTAACTCATTACAAGCAGAGTGATGCAATGAGGTAAAAGGAGAGAAAGCTATTGACCATCAGAGAGGAGAGAGAAAGCAAGAGGAGGGCAGATTAGAGTTATACAAACTTGGAACCAGAGCTGCTTTGGAGGCAGCCGCAGAAATAATCTAATTGGTCGAGTTAAACCTCAATGGATGAAGCAAAAGAACCACCGTTTTTCTGGCTTAACATTGTTAGACTGAAAAAGGCAAGGGGTAAGATAGGAGCTAGCTAATATTATGAAGCCTAGCACTCTACTAATTGAAAAAATGCAATCTAGCCATATTAAGTTATCTAAGTTAGCTAGTTAGCCTAGCTGCCCCTCCAACTTCAAACTAGCCCTACAATTGTATGACCGCGTGGCCTAATGGATAAGGCGTCTGACTTCGAATCAGAAGATTGAGGGTTCGAGTCCCTTCGTGGTCGTCTTTCCCTAATCCCCCCCAGTGATCAGTATAGTGCTATATTATCTCCCCTCCCTATCTGCAATCTCTGGTCAGCTTCCAAACCTGGCCTCGGTCCCTCCGCTCCTCCACTCTTGCAGGTCGCCTCACTCCTCCATCGCTACGTGGGCTCAGAAGTCAGTCATGACTTTTCTCATCCCTGGCGCCACAATGGTAGAACGTGCTCCCCCCTTCTGTCAGAACGACCGAATCATTGCCCATCTTTTGGCGGAGACTAGAGACACATCTCTTCAGGTTACACCTGGACCCCTCTTGAACTAACCCAGATCTTCTTACCTTTCTTATGCTTCTTACATAATTTATTTTTTTATTTTTATTTTTTTTATTTACCTTTATTTATTCAGGGTGGTCAATTGAGAGCGGGTGCCCTCTTTTACAATGACGCCCTGACACAATACAATAACAATAAAGCATCACAGAGACACACGATATAACAACACAATATATAGAAAATACATAAAGCCATACATATACATATAACATAAAGCATCTTTACAGATCAATAGAAACAATAATGTAATGTAATGTAATGTAGCTATCTAGGTAAGCTAGTTAGCTAGCCTGTTGACCTTCCAAGATCATGAATAGTAATTGCCATTTATACTGCCTCTTGTGAAATGTTTGCATGAGTAAAACTCTAATCTGCAAGAGGAAGAGAAAGAGAATTGAAAAAAGAGTGTGTAATGCAGCAAAAAGCAGTGAATAGAGAGAGCACTGAGGCCAGAGAGAGAAAGTTGAAAGAACATAGGGCGAACATATAGCGAGAAATTTGAGAAAGCAAGAGAGAGAGAGCAGAGAGTCTGACCTTCCCTGTCCACTCCACTCCTTTCCAGATTGAGAAGTAGACGAGGATCCAGGACAGGGCCAGGGTGCCCACCAAGGGCCAGCGCAGCTCGCCTGGCTCCTCCAGACCATTGGACATCTGGTGCATGTTACGCCTGGAGGAACCACACACACACACACACACACACACACACACACACACATACACACACGCTGAGGTCAGATACACACAAGCACAAATACACAGATGCACTCCCACAAACATGTAGACATACTACAGACAGACACACACACATGCACACATTTGCACACACATGGTGGGGACAAGTACACATTTCACATAGTGCATCATTGGACTTACTCCCAGAACTCAGTGACAGCGCTGGTCAGGTTGGTGGTGTCTGTCAGACTGTAGTTGGAAAAGCATTTCTCTGTGTTCCAGGGGTTATCACAGCTCTGCCATGGCAGCTCCTACAGACACAGACAGAACACAAAATATGCTGTAGCAACACAGAAAAAACCTGCAGTACTTCTCCAATTCTGTAACACAGTTTCTTAAGAAACAAATTTCTGGTATTCAGAAATTATTCCATTTCCAAATAGGCAAAAAGACAGACTGGCCAACAGAATTTATACAAGCAAAACAAACATTTATGCTTTTGTGTCATGGAGGAAATCATCAGCCACAAACTTCTAAGCATTCTGGCTTAAGCATCCCCTTGGCTCTCCACAGTTCACTGTTTTGTTTGGCACACGAGCCAGATAACTACTGAGTCTTTAAACTTGTGCCACAAGGATTCTTCTCCCAGAAGAGAGAAGACACAGGGAGACAGATAGACAGACTGTCCAACAGTGAAAATGTCATTTAATCAACCAATCATGTTCTTGGCCTTAAGATAAAACCTGTGAACAGTGAACACCACACTTTTCAAAGAGTTTTGATCCCTGCAGCTTAGTCCTCCATTTTGCCTGCCACAAAAGCCTGACGCATGATGTCTATAAAGTCTTTAAAGTTCTGCCACCAGGCTTCTTTGGACCAGGCAATCATGCAGCGTACAAAAGCAGAGTAAGAAAAGCAGAGACAGAGAAAAGACAGCATCATCGATTGGGTGAGATGGCACCAACAAGACCTATAAAGTATCTCTGCTCGGTGTAGGTGAAGAGTCAGAGACATGACTGGCACTTCATTAAAAGAAATCAGACATGAAACAAAGTGATTTGATCAATCTTGTGCTGCTGAAATTGTATCCATCTATCCATTATCTTGCTGTTTATCCAGTCCAACAATCCAGACGTTCTTTTAACTAAAAACTGCCTCCTGTTCCTCTTGGGGGGTCCCAAGGCACTCCAAGGCATAGTGGGACATGTGGTCCCTCCAGCGTGTCCTGGATCTGCCTTGGGGTCTCCTCCTAGCCCAGTATACCTTCAAAGGCATCCATGAAACATCTTTTTCTGGTGCTTGAACCACCCCAAATAGCTCTTCTCATTGCAAATGAGATTGTGATATTATGATAGTTAAACACAATCTCATTGCAAATGAGATTGTGTTAACTATGATAATATCACAGCATAAAATAACTGTTAAATACAGTGTTTGACAAGCTTGTGTCTCTTTCAGACATGTTCAAATCAGTCTGTAGTCAAAAAGGGAAAGTCTGCTTAAGCCTATACTATAGTTGTCAAAATGTCTGGAAGATCCCTGGCGCCATTGGTGATGTAACTTACTGATCCAAAGGAGTTGAACAAGTAGTAGAGTGCCCAGGCAATGATGATAATGTAGTAGATGTTGAGCCAGAAGGACAGGACCACCGCAGCCAGACCGACACCTGAAGGTGGGAGGGGCACGGTCATCAACATTGTACCATGGTTTTATAGGTCAACTCTACTGTATGCATGCTAGTAGCAGCATGATGTAACCATACTGCTAATACTGTGAGAACGAGGAGACAGAGCAAAGCAAAACAAGCAAAAGCGGTATCATTGCTACCTTGCCTCACACTTTCTCAGCAACAATCTCACACTGATGATATTATTGTCAGTCAGTAATATCATTAAAACAGAGTCATAAAGGGACATGCAGCAATACTCAGGATCTGATGTAACTATTCGTTGTGCCATTTAGTGCGAATGCATAGACTGAAACCTGGCTTGTATGCCTAAGGAAAGTTCTTTTTTTGTTTTTTTTACATAAATCAAAAGCGATTGTAAATTTCTACAGAGCAAAGACCCCACTTGGAGGGATGGACTTGTGTGATTTGGCGTCTCTATGCAAAGGCAAGCATAGGCTCCTCCCAATCCAAACTGTCAACCTATTCAATACATCCTTTCTATGCATCACCTTAAAGCTGGGGCCGAGCTAAGTGCATGCAAATGTTGGTGTTCCATGGCAAACACTGGTGCTGATCTCTCTTGACTGAGAAAAGAGTGATACTGCTGATAGTGATGCTGCTCATCCTCCTCCTCATCTTACTCATTACTGTCACTATTTCTAATGTTTACTTGCTCTCGGCTCTGAGTATCAGCTGGCACAGCGGCACACATCATTGTTGCTGTGGGTGCCGGCAGTGGAGCTAACGCTTGCTTCACTAGAACTTGAGCTTGGAGCCGGTGGTAATATTGCTAGCAGCAAACACTAGCAGCAGTTGATTCTTTGATAAAAAAAAGTTGTCAAACAAACTTCTATTTTCCCCTCTCTCGTTTTGTGTTTCTGTGGCACTTGGGTAGCTTTGCTTCATTTTATTTTTCACTTCTCTTGCAGCAGCTGGTGCAGTGGCAAGAAAAATGAGCTTAAAGCCAAGAGACAATATTGAGCTAAAAGTCAAGTGGAATAGAAAATTGGTTTTGCGCAGGAAAGCAGCATTCAGAAAGCTCCATCCTTGATCTACCCAGAATTTTGTGATTTCTTCTTATTGACAAGAAGTTCAATCATTGTAGGAGAATCAATGCTGATGCATTATCAACTCTTGATGGTGTGAGTCGTGGGCTGAAAAATTAGAGGGTGGTGACATCCTGGACTGTTAGGTTGCTCAGTATGTCTATGCACATCAATGAGGAATCTCATGTCCATTTTTCAACTCATACAGTGTAAAATTTGTATGTGATGTTAGCACAGATATACTGTACATCCACTCTTCCTATTTGGTATCTGCACATCTCACCTTTCATCATGGGGATGAGCCTCCACACCCCCAGCCCTCCCACTGAGGTGAACTGGCCCAGCGACGTCTCCAGCAAGAAGAGCGGTATCCCAGCAAACACCAGGGTCAGGAAGTACGGGATCAGGAAGGCCCCTGTCACATGACCATGAGGTAGATGACAATAAGATATGGTAAGATATGGTAGACATTTATTATAAAGACTTTATATTTAAAGAGAAAGTTATGATGCATTCAAACATTGTACATTCAGAAAGTTTTATGAACATAGCTATGGAAGAAGTTCTGTCTCATGATGTGTCGGACCAATGCTGCATTATAAAACAGTATTGTTTTAAGGTAGACTGACAGCGAATAATATTAGCTTCACTGGCGCTGTGAGTTTTGCTTTACCATGGGAGTTATATTGACACATCTACACTGCAGTATTTGATTTTAACACATTAAGTTTCATTGTCTTTTTTTTCGACTGTCGAGCAGTTCCACATTTCTATTACTTTGTTTTAAACTGAAAAACTATTTTGACATTTTTCTGTAATATTATGGTAGTAATGAGGTATCCTTTTATCCAGTCTGTTCAATGATAATTCCTACCCCTATAGAATAAATATTGTGCAATTCACATCCAAAAGATACACATCATCCTCAGGAAATTCACTTTCTAAGACAAAATTATTTAGCATCAATAAACCTTTGTGTGAATGTAGCTGTGATGATGTTATGTATCTAGTTCTTATAAAGAAAAAAAAAAAATTGTTTCTTAATCATCCACTTAAAATGGTGCAAGTGACCTCAATACTTCATAAGGATATTGCTGTATTACTACTGTGTGCATCGTCATTAAATATAAATATCTGTAATGACTTTTATAATTAGCAATGTGCTCATGCATAACCCATCAGGGAAATTAACACATCAGCACAAAATTTGTTTTAATTCAATATATAGTTTTTATTTTATTGCTTTTTATATTGCTCTAGCTCTACAGCTACACAAAAGAGGACATAGTTTCAAGGCATATGAGCTTTTTATCTCTAACAAAAATGTGCTATCTATCACCCAAGTATTAGTACTGTTATCTATAATACTAATCTAAAAACCTATATTGTAGCATTTTTGTTGGAGACCTTCACAAAACAGTTACAAATTCACCTGACTAAAATGATGCATCTGCCGATTTTCCACCAAAAGCATTCATTATTTTATCAGAATGACCTTTAACTTGGCTGGACCCAGGTCCACTGTAAGCCATTTTGGCTCTGTCAGAGCCAGAATGGCAGCCATGCACTCACCTCCACCATTCTTGCCACACAGATAGGGGAACCTCCAGACGTTTCCTAAGCCAATGGCGTATCCCACACATGACAGCAGGAAGTCAAACTTGCCCTTCCAGCTGCCCCTGTCAGGCGGCTCCTCCTTTTTCTTCGTGTCGTCTGCAGGGGGCGCCACAGGATCCAAGTCCTCAAAGGGAACTGCTTGTTTGACCTCTGTTGGGGAGTTTAGGTCCACCGTACTCTGCCCAGTCTTCCCCATAGTGGGACCACTACAGACCACGAGGGTCAGCGTACCACTCGGGCCTCACCACCTGTAACGGTTTTGGAACGTTCAGGTCCCCTCTGTGTTCAGGTCCAGCTGAGTCTCTCACTCTGGGTTTGGTTCTCGACTGGACGGCGTAATTCACAAGGATGTGCTGCTACTGAATGTGTAGAAAAGCTGTGGATCAAGACAGAATATCCTCAGTTTGTCAATTTGTACAGAAGTGTTACACCAAGTACCTGAGGGAAATATTTTGTCTTTTTTTGTCACTGTTTGACAGTGTTCTGGTGAAGGGGAATACTACTCAATTCAGAATTTATTGATGTTGTGTCATTTTTATGGTCTGAGACAATCCTATCAGTATTTGTGAGCATGAGCAACTCCCCTCCCTAAGCTAGACCTGACAACTAAGACATAAATCTGTGATAGAAGATCTAAAATCTGCAGTTGCTGCATAGAAGATGAATTGGGGAAAAATGGTAAAGGTGCACCAAAGGAGGGGAGAGGGGGAGGGGGGATATAACAGTACCACAGTGGGGCAGGCTGTCCTGTTGGTTAGGGAGGCAGTCAACATGTGTCCATCGACAGCCAGGCTTACTGTCAAAGTGTCTTTGAGTAAGACACAAACCCCTATCTGCTCACTCATCAGCTCTAAAATACAAATATATGAGTATAGCTTTAATGTTAACGTAACTGTTGCAGAATGTAGTAAATCAATCAGCTGGTCTCTGTGTGGAGCAGTTCCACCTTTCACATCTTGATGTCATGGCTGCTTCTCGACGTTCCGGCTTTGGGAGCCAGCTGCTCATGTTTGCAAATATTGATTGGGCCAGAAATGGTACAAATGACTTCTTCACAACATTGGCCAAGTCTAATAGTGTTTTTAAGGAGCCTTTCACAATAGATTACTGAAAGAACACTTGATAGATTTACTCAACCCTGATATTTTTTCCAGGCAATTTCACTGCTTATTTTGACACCCACAGGAGCTTTGAAACAGTGGGATCACGCTGAGCTTTCCCACTGTGTTATTCTTCTGCATTCAATAGATGCAGCAGATCATCAACCGTGTTCCACAAATTTAAAAGCTTGCTTTACTTGATGCTTTTGTGCTTTTTTTGTCTGAATCAATGGGCTCAGCAAAATAATTTTTCTACATTTAGTTGTTTTTGTATTTTTTAGTCTATTCAAATGAAAATATAAATATTCAACTGCAGTTTGCACCTGGCTTTTCCCTATCACCAGTTCACAGATACATCATTTATGGCCCCCTGGCTTTTGATGGTGTTGATGAAAAAGAACTACAGGCAAAGTGTATGGAGCTAAATTATTCATTTCTAATAGTTTGTGATATAGATGCAGTGGACACAGCGGATCAAAACATTCAAATCACAGTAATGAAGTCTAACATCAATTAAAAGTTAAATTAAAATTTAAAAAGTCAAATTTCATCTGACAATGGACTGAGACTGATGAAAGATTAAAACAGTGACTGGATTGTACAGTTGAATAGAAATATTGATCAAACTAATTCTATGCACATTTCTGTCATAAAATGAGTTATATTCTGTGGCACAGTTTAAGTGGGCACAATACTTTTACAAGTGAAATGATCAAAAAAGCTATTTCAAATTGTCACGCTAGTCAGAAGCACTTTGCCAGTAGGACCTTTAGAGATTCCCTTCGATGATGCTATCACTTTCAGATTCAAACTAAATCAGACTGTTTTGACAGCTTAAGAGTTTCTGGAGGCCGCTGTATGGAGTTATGTCTTACCTTTCATTCAGAGAAGTTGTGGGCCAAGAGAGCACAATCTCATCTCGTTGATTTGTTACACCAAATATTTGTGGTAAAGATTTGTGTCTTTCTAAACAGATTATTACAATATCTATTAAAGGGGAATTACACTAAATTTATGAATTCATATTGGTTACTTTATTTTTACAGACTAGGACAGTCTACTCAATATTTGAAAATGAAGAATCTTAAACCTTAAACCTTGGATTCAAACTAAAGCACATTGTTTTGTTTGATTGAGTTTTGTGTACTCTAGCCTTTTATCAGTTTGTACAGCTTACACAGTGACTCAACTAAAGACAGTGGAAAGCAAAGGGAGGAGGGGGAAGGAAGTGCATCCTACCTGGGAGATTTCCACACGCCTCGTCAGATCCTCGGCGTCGGCTCTCAGCACCTGCGCCGCAAACTTCCTGAAACTTCCAGCAAACATCCAAAGGAAAGATGATCCTTTTAGTCTCGACTGTGAGAAGCTTCCAGCCAATGCTGCTGGCCCAAGGCAACAGTCACAATGTCCCTGCTGCCAGAAAAAAACGTTTGAATGTTTTTTGTTTTTTATTTTGCAGCCCCCTCTTTTCTTTACACTTTTTTTTTTCAGTCTGGCGGCGTGGCTTCCTTCAGTGGGCCTGCGGCTGTTCCTGTAGCTGGTATCGAGTGGCTGATAATAAAGTTCGACCTGTTGTCCGGTTTGATTACTGCTCAGTCCTGACTGGTGAGGCCCGGGGCCATGGGGGAGAAGTCAATCGCCCAATTCTGATGGGACACTCTAGCAGCAGCGGCAGTGTGTGTGTGTGTGTGTGTTTGTACATTATGTGTGTGTGTGTGTGTGTGTGTTGTGTGTTGCAATAGCTGAGGTCAGCTCTTGCCAGTACGGTTACCATGGTATTTCCCAATAGAGAAGGGCCTGATCAGTGAAAGGGCTCGTGGAGTTTCGGAAAATGAAACAGGCAATGACTGTTGGCACGGAGCCTGGAAATGTATGACCACAAACGCGGCCATGCCAGTCTGACAGCCATGACACAAGCATCACTTAATGTGACCTTATATTCATCCCCATTCATCTCTCTTCCTATTGAATGGCATATAGGACAGATCAAACTGCAAGAGCTTGCAGCGCAAGTAAAGCAAAATACGGTTTTAAAATGATGATTAATTTCTCTCAGTCATGCTTCACCGTAAAAGCGGTGAATAACTTGGAATATATGTGCATGTGTGTGCGCGCAAGTGCGTGTGTGTGTGTCATTGTGTGTGTGTGTGTGTGTGGGTTTGTGCATGCATATGTGTATGTGAGTGTAGCCATGCCATATGCCCGCCATCTCAGGCAAGGCTGGATCTTGGCCTGCATCTCCAGGCAAATAGCACTGCCTTCTGCTGGGTTCCTCAAACAGCTGCCAAATGGACCATTGCACCCAGCACTGGAGGCATACACACACACACTCACACACACACACATACACACACACACAGAGAGAGAAGAAATTCAAAGATTCTGCTTCAGAGAGCCTGTTGCTGTGTGCTACTCTCTCTGAAATATCTGCCATGTTATGCCTCCTAAAACAGTCACTTCACTTCAATGAATCCCATCTCAGTTTGTCATTCTGTCATTAGGTGCCAGGCAGCGCTTGCTGTGGACTATACTGGACATGTATTCCACTTATGCTCATTTATAATTATCTGTTTATCCATATACTTGTGGATTTTGAAACTGTGTCCTCACTGTAAAAACAAGCAAGACTCAATATGTTATATTAGAATCATAATGGATACAGTGACGTTATCTATGTTGTCTTTTTAATAATTCTAGCTACGGTGAAACAATGTCTTCATTAATATAAATGAAATTAGATATGAGAAACAGACCATTCTGTTCCTCCTGGCAGGTAACCCCCTCACTTTAATATCTGTTCTTGCTATTCAATCATACCAGCCAATTAGAAGGACTAATGAACATTCCCACAATGCCCTGGCAGTGGGCGCCGTACCCAAAGCCTATTGGTTTGCTGCTGGGTGTGTAGGGTGGGTAGATAGGGGGTATCAGAAGTAGGAGATTAAATCATATTAGAAGCTTAATTACACCCCTAGCGAGTTGTTCCTGTCAAAAGCAGATTAGACGTAATCTTTGGCGAGGTTTATCGTCCATGTGGACCTGAGCGACGATGGCTGGCTGAATTGGAGTTGTCAAAGCTGGTTTTCATCAATCTGTTTACAGCGTCACCCCGATCAATGCGGCCTAATTATGATTCCAGAGCCTCTACCTCCAAGAATAATAGGGAACGATTAAGTAAGCGACAGAGACAAAATGACAGAGAAATAATAAAAGTAAACTTGGTCTGAGTTCAAAAAATAATGTTTGGGTGGCTCGCTGGAAGACGTGGAGTGCAAAGCAGGAGGCAGCGGCCGGCACATGAGCTCCAAACATGGAGCCCAAGCACCCAGGATTAGCACAGCTCCATCCAAAATAGACTTGTCATTCCTATGGAAGAATGATCCTTTGCCCTGAAGTCGCAGTTATCCCCAGCAATAACAAACAGCCTATTCTCACATTTGTTATATGCTATCTGATATATTTTTGATATGTTATATGATTTTCAGAGTTCTGATAACAGCATTTGGTTTTAACATGCAAAGGTGGTAAACAAAGTCCAAATTTAATGTATAGCAAAATCGCAAAAATGACCTTAGGCAGAGGGTTTAACTGTATGAGATTGCAACAGTATTGACATATTGACTTTCTAAAGCCTAGTTTCCCCTTTTGGACCTACTTTGTTAAGGATGTCAGTCTCAGGCTTTTCTCTTTAGACCACCCACACTGTTAAGGTTCAGAGGACAAAGCCAAACATGGTGCAATCAGAGTGTGTGTCTGTGGTAAAAGAAAAAGAAAAGATACACCAGCAGAAACAAATCCATAAACCTTCTTCACACAATAGCTGCACTCTGACTTAACTAAATCAACACCATATTTGGGAACTCTGTGTGTTGTGTATTACAAAGTATTAAGAGACAGGAGTGGCACGCACATAATGCACTATCTACAACATGTTGTGTCAATCCATCTTGATTACTTGACTTAACTGCAGCTGAACTTGGTATGGACACTTCTGAGATTTGGGCCAAGAGATAAACTTTAGCAGCATGGTCATTTGTATGCACGAGTTGTGTGGTCCTGTCACTGTACAAGGAGTGTCTGTATACACTGTGAAACTCTGTGAAGGTGAGTCTGAATTGTTACCGCTTGGGTCAATGATACAAAATGCTTTGGTCTCATTGTCCTGTAAGACACTTAATGGTGATAAATGTCAGGCTAACGGCAAATCCATCCTGTTACGCAGAAGGAAGATTGTACATATTTGACTGTCTAAAGATGCATTTCCCTCAGCACATTAGTAAGAGCTGCAAATGACTCAGCAAATCCAGATGTTGTGACCTTGCAATGCTGGAGCAAAACAAAAAAGGAGTCAGCATATCCCAACGAATGCTCAAAAAGCTGAGTAATGACTCATATACGACATTCAAAATAAATTATGTGCGCAGTTTTGTAAATATAACTGCCAGAATTTTCATACAGTAATGAAGCCACAATTGCATTGCTTTTTATTATTGTTATTAAACCTTTATTTAGACAGGTAATCTCATTGAGACACGGGGTCTCATTCACAAGAGAGACCTTTACATAACAACAATAAGGCAATCAATACAGACTGAAAATCATAGACCCAGCAGCTAAAAATTTTAGTGGAGGTATGAATAGCAAGTGCTGCATAATCATTTCAGCCATTACAATTTGAATGCTGAGTCACCACGTTATTAAAGAAGTAGATTTGCTCTCATTGCTAACAGTGTGAAAGATAACCTCAGAGAGAGGCATGAGTTTGGAAAAGCTGCTGTCTTTGAACCCTCCTTGTGAGTTCGCTTTAATTCATAGCACGTGTCGCTGTCTGTGAATCAATGCGGGGGTTATTGTACAGCAAGGAACACCTAGAGGCGATTGGCATGCATAGATAGGAGGCTAATATTAACATTTTCATCCAGTAATGCAGGAGGACGGTGCATGGCGCATAAATTTCCACCGGTTAAGGACAAATATGGGGCGAGGGACACATCAGAGAGAGCCTGATTGTGTTGATGAGAGAGAAGAAGAGAGAGAGATGAGAGATGATGAGGGAGGCCGAGGCAGAGAAATCAGCGCAAAGAATGGAAAAGGTGAAGGGGAGTTGGGTTGGAAGAGAGACACAAAGAAAAGATAGCGAGTTGAAAATGGGAAAAGCTGATATATATCGCAATAGGGCTAGCGTAGATAAGAAGAGGACGAGATGAAAAGATATATAGAAAGGGGGAAAAAAGTGATTCTAAGACATGAAGGAAGATTGTTCCATTGGTGGAGATAGAAAAAGAAACGAGAGAGAAAGACAGAGAGAGAGAACATCAGGTAAAAGAAGTGACAGAGGGCATTGAAAGGTCCTCATTTACAGTTTGCCTGATACGCGAATCCCTGGAGAGTTTCATTGGCATCACCACAGGATGTGCTATTCCTCCCTGGAGATCCATCAACAGTCCCATTCTCTATCTCATTCTGCTCTCCTCCCGTAAGCCCTGACTCATGCTATATCATTCCAAGTGTATCAAATCCTTACGACCTAGCTATATGCACAGTCATAGCCCCTTTAATGTGCGACACAATAAATTTCACCGATGCGTTGTCACCATAAAAGCCCTAAATAGGCAATCAAGCAGGAACGCAATCTATGCTATGTAGAACTTTTTTTGCAATCTCTTACTTTGATGCCTTCAACATTACTTTCTTCCCAGGCGCTGCTTAGTCATTTTCCTCAAATGGGAGACTGAACGATGTGCTCAGACATTTTCAGCATATTCAAGTTCCCTTTTTCCCACCTCTCACCTGATGGGAATTGTTGCTGAGCTCAGCAAACAACCGCAGGCTCCATTAAGCTTTGATGAAGACACATGAGCTGCTGCTGACGGTCATACAAGGACCGCAGACTGATGCATGTCTGAGCGACAATGTCATTCAGTGAGCTCTGTGCTAAAGCAGTGTCATGAAGAAAACAACACAACTTCTCAAGAGGTGAGAGGAAAAGGTGTGTTCTCTCATCAGAGTATCACCAAAAATTAAAGGATGGTGTCTGTACCAAAAGAACAACTTTAACTGACTTTTCTACCTCTGTTAAAATGACTAAATGCATACGCTGCATTACACTGAACATTCAATTTCCTGTCATAAGATAGCCTCTTTATAATTAAAGTTCGTAGGCCTGGTTAAGATGTCAATAATTACCTCACAAGATAATTACCATTCTGCCACTGATAATATCGCACTGACCATAGCAAATCCAGCATCTAATCACAGAGCCAGTGGCATTTTCATGTGGTAGCATGAGCACAAAAAACCCTAAATGTTTTTGGAGTTACAAAATTATTGTTTTTATACCAGTGCATATGCAGCCAGTATCTTACTGGTATTAATCACTGCTTGCATAGCAGAGCCAGCCTGACAACAGCACCTCTGAGTGGTTTTCTGAATCAAATAAGCAGACGCAATGCAGTCATGTATTAGGGAACTCAAGTTGTTGCTTTAAACTTAATTTGATTTAATCATTGTTATTGAATGTATATTGCTACAGTTTTTGGTGTAAGCCTGTACAAACAAACCTGATGTAACCTTTCAGAATGTCAGATGATAACAAGCTGCAAATGGAAGTGCAGCAGCCACTGACTTATTCTCCAGGGCCACAAGGCTTGCTTGGAGTGTTGCACCGTCATTATCAGTACAGTCTGTTCCCTATTTACAGCAGTCAAACCTGGATTTACATTCAGTGGCCTTCCTCCCACAGTGAACGTAATAGAGGCAAAGTCCCTCTGGCCTTGAAATATCTCCTCGGTTTTAACAGGCCCATATTTCATATCTTCATTTTGTTTCCAACAGAGACTTGGCATCTCACCCTTTTATTTCTCGTTGTCTTTTATGAGAGGGAATGAGAGAAGGGAATACAAAGAAGCGGTATCAGACATCATATGGGAGAGATCCAGGCTCATTTGTGAAGTGAAATAATGACACAGCAGAATGAAGTCAGTATGATAACCCAGCAAGCTCGGGCATGGCAGGTGGTTTCAAACTGAAGCCGAGACATTTTGAGCGGTCGGCAAACTGCAAATGTGTGAATCTTCAAAATGAAACCCTCTCAAACTTCAAGTCTATCATACTTTTTGGATTTTGCAAAAAACAAAGTCTGGGGCTACTCTTGACATTGGTATGTTAATGTGCTTCCAATGCCAGTCCAGAGTTATTCTTCACCATTCAGTACCTGCAAAAGCTAAAAAAAAAAATATATATATATATATATATATAAGAAGAAAATGAGAAAATTGCTGAAAAACAAACCATTTTCTAACAGCTTTATATCAAACAGTGATATTGTATCATTGCTGTTTCTGGGTCTGTTTCTGTGACATCCTCATGACCCTGTTTTGTTGACATTGTTCTGTTCTGTTTTTGTAAGGCAAATTGATCCAGTAGGACTGCTGATTGTTGGCATCACTGTAATTCTGGCTCTAGTGTTCTACTGCAACTGGTTGGTGGCTTATTATGTCAATGTTGATGGGTAGATACTGTAATTAGAAATACTGGAAGTGGTAAACCACTTGCAAACCCCTTGTTCTTTTGGTACCCACCCTCAGGCAACTTGTAACTTCTAGCATTAGCCACACAACCATCAATTTACAAAATGGGAGCATGACCCTAAAAATCCCTACCGCTGTTCTCCATCCCCCAGTTCGCTGGTATAGCTGTCATTTGAGGAATGTTAAAGTGTCAGTGGCTCATTCCAGCAACATCCTGTCATTTTTTTTTAATCCTCTAACTGGCAAAAACAGCAGCCCCTACCCATTTGAAGACACGCCCCTCTAATTGACCCCATGGGAGACCCTTTTAGCCTCCAGGGTCAAAGTTACACAGAGCGGAGGATCGCTCTGTACAGTTGGGGGTGGAGGGGAGGGAAGGGGCAACTGGGCGGAATTGGCTGTTAATTGAATGCCGGTTTGGATTACACAGATGACTGAGCTTGGCCTTTTGACAGAGCGAGGCCTGATAAAGTTCATGTTCACCAATCACACGTACCCTATGACATCATGACATCACACAAATACACAGTCTATTTGTGGCTTCGTGACCTTGGGTGAAGTTCTCTTTTGGCATAAGGATGAGAGGGAGGCTGAGGTGGGAAGAGACACAGATCTGCAGCATATTTTTGTTTTGTTGCCACACAGCAGAAGCAGCAACATCTGTTCGAACTGACTGACAACTGACAATCTGAACAAGTTGACCATTGACAATCTGAACAAGTTGACAGCTGACAATCTGAACAAGTTGACAGCTGACAATCTGAATATGTTGAACTTGTTTGTCCAGTATTGAATGTTTATATTCTCTGTGCCGGAAATCAATATGAACAGAATCAAAAGAGACACATTGAACCATTGGACATTGATTATATTGATATGTTTATTAAGATATATATTGTTTATCAGCATTCTTTATACAGGGCATCAACAAATATAATGCAGTTGAAAACAGTGTGCACATTCAGCAAAAACATTCATCAGTCCAGTTTAGTAGACTGAAATAGTGATGTATAATTTAAAAAAACAATTACATCTCTATGAGCTTTTGACCATGATAGCATCTATAGCAGCCAATAATGTAATAACTACCGTTAATGTAATAACTGCCAATAATGTAATAATTTTTCAGTTTTTAATGTAATAAAAGTCAATAATGTAATAACTGGCCAATAATGTAATACATTTTCTGAACCAATAACGTAATATCTTTTTGTGCATAATGTAATAAGTTATTACATTATTGGCTGGTTATTACATTACTTTGTTGCATTCTTGCACTAACCGTTAGCTTCAATGTTACTGCCACACACTACAGTGATCTCGGTTTACATGTCACCAGACCTAAGTAATTTTCAAAGGGGTCCCTTGACCTCTCACCTCAAGATATCTGAATGAAAATGAGATCTATGGGTACCCACGAGTCTCCCCTTTACAGACATGCCCACTGTATGCTAATCCCATGCAGTTATGTCCCATGTTGTTATTTTAGCCTATTCTAAAAATGGTGTATTTGAATATTTATGCATACTGGGGTCCCTAAACAGTCTTGGAATTGCATAAATTGTGTATGACTTGAAAGCTGAAACTCTTGCGGATCCAATGAGCCCAATTGTATTCATGTGTGATGATGTTAGCCCCCATAGTAGCCATTTCATTGTAGTGAGACCATTTTTTGAAACTTCACTGTATAAAATGACCTATTGTGACCTCTAGGATAATGTGTACACAGCCTCATGAAACTTTACAACCACAAACTAGAGACCTAGGGCATTCCGAGGATGTATGGCTTTCCTATGTTATATTGACAATAAGGGGGGGGGGGGGGGTCTGAGCAATTTCCAGAACAGAAGTGCTTGCCATCCAATCGCAGAAAAATGCAATTCTTACAGAAATCTCCAAATGTCAAAAGTTTTTGATACAAAAGCACAGCATGAATTTTTCTGTGGTGTTCCTCAAGGTCTTGGTGCCTTAATGTGGTATTTTGGAGGGATTTTTGACAATTTTTATCAATTCTCAAGTGGTCAAAAATGATTACATTTTGCACCAAATCTGTGTAACAAATGGTATCAACCCAACAATTGCTGCAGCAACTTATGAGACATAATTGAGCACGGGAATGGCCATCATATACTTCCATTATAATGTTCTAAGCCCTTATACACTCTAAACTTTCAAAATTTGAATAGGCGCCTAACCAAAACATTGTTTATTACAGATTTATTACTAGAAAAACTTGACACACAGTGCTGCTGCATCTCAAATTAACCTTCAACCCTGGTCCTTCAGAGCTTGTGTCGAAGACTTAGTTCTCACCAACCGATTAATGTACCACAAACAACAAATAAATAGTCATAATTCCTAGTGTGTGTGTGTGTGTGTGTGTGTGTGTGTGGTCAGGTTTTTGAGCAGCTATTTGAAAGAGGCAACAGTAAAGGTAAGTGTCATGGAAGTGTGACACTTTATAGCCAATAAATAAAACTTAAATAAAGTGATATAAGTATATTATTACATTATCGGCTCCAGTTATTACATTTTCATGATTTTTTTTTAAACCCAGCTAATAATGTAATAACCAGCCAATAATGTAATAACTTATTACATTATGCGCAAAAAGTTATTACGTTATTGGTTCAGAAAATTGTATTGCATTATTGGCCAGTTATTACATTATCGACTTTTATTACATTAAGAACGGAAAAATGATTACGTTATTGGCAGTTATTACATTAATGGTAGTTATTACATTATTGGCTGCTACATCATCATCAGTACTTTTAAAGTAACTTTTCCAGAATCCATGGCCCCCTATCCTATTCAAATTGCAATCAATGAGATTAAATTTACTGAATGTAACAGATGTGACTCCATGATCAATTTAATGTGGAACATGGGGAATCTAATACAATCAGAATTCAGAATCACAGGTAAACATATGGTAATAACTGAAATGTGCCAGTTGCAGAAATTTGTTAATGTAGTAAGCAAGATTATTGAGTTTTACATACTGGTAACACTCCTTGGCTCTTAGGTAGCCAGTCATGGTATAAAAAATAGAAGGAAGGTAAAGACTAATGTACTAACAAAGATAAAAAACACAAGAGGATCTCCCTGAATATTCATGAACAGGTGTAAACATTTCTAACACTTTGCATATGATTAAAACTTTGTTGGTACAAATTGGGGCACGTCGATGGCGGTCTTGCGAAAACGCCCGTCTCAGCACCGTGATTGGTTGCAGGTCTGCGTGTGTCATCAGCACGCGTCAGACTCCGCTCGCCTCCTCCATCATCAGCTTCTCGTGCCTCTCGCCGGCCGGCCTGGGTGGCTTCTCCTGTGCCCTGAAGATGACGTGGCTGCACAGGGTGAGCACTGGCTTCTGTGGCCGAGCCTGACGCAGATCACTGGATGGTGTAGTCATCTGGTTGGGATTCTGAGAGAATTGGGCACAGTACAGTTAAAGATACTGTTATGAAACGCACACACATAGACAAGAAAGAAGAAAGAATGAGATTTAGGTCACAATTAAATTAACAATTAAAACAATAAAAATGTAACAAATCCATTGCGTAATTTCTATTACAACATCATCTGGTTTGAAGTCCACCCACCCGACACAGTGAGACCAGAATGTATGCTGGGATGCAGATCAGCGGGGTTAGGATGAGTAGAGCGGCCATCGTGGAAGCCCAGGAGCCAGGTTGGTAGTCATACACAGCTATAGGGCCTCCTCTGCGCATCAGGTCATACACCATTGTCAGCTAGGGGGAAGGAAAGGTCAAGTCAGGCCTATGTTGTGAAGCAAGAGTACTGGTGTGCTTTGTGTGTAGGAAAAAAAGTAATTTAACAACCAATACAAAGAAAAGAATAACAACTCTTCAAATTGCCAAGCAGCACTAAGATAAGGTGTAGAGGAGAGGAATGGAGCTGACTTTACCTGAATAAAATCAACTTCTTCTCTGTGTCAAGGCACACTTGTATAGAGAGGTGAAGAACCCATTGTTAACTAGAAGCCACTTAAATTGCAAACATTCACCAACTCTGAACAATTCTCCAACCTGCAAAGCTGCAGCCTCAGCAAAGGTTTATATTTATTTATCGTTTGTAATCTGGTTTTGATTTTCAGAGAAAATAACATGTGAACGCAATGCTTTTTGGAAGTCCCGGATGTCGGATCTTCCTACCAGCACTTGAACGCAGCATAATAGTTATGGCAAAAAAATGAAAATAGTCTTAATAGTGGAAATCCCAGACCCGGATCATTACCAAAATCAACTGGGCCAAGAGCTATCTGTCTACCACATTTCATCCAAATCCATTCATTACTTTCTGAGTTATCTTTCCAAACAGACGAGTAAAAACACAACCTCCTTCCAACTTCACTGGTGGAGGCAATTCGCTGACTCACTGACTCTAATTCTAAATTACTACAGCTATTTTTGGCTCTTGTATGAATCATGGCTGCACTGAAGTGTGTCTTGAAACAGAGCAGAATTACATGTTTTCAGGTAAAGTCGGCTTCATTCCTCTCCCATATCTTAGCTCAAGCATATAATTACTGATATGGCAGATTGGAATATCTGCAACACTCAGCAAAGTCAAAAGGCCAGGAGGGAGAGAAACAGAAAGAAGGGAAGAGGAGGGGTGGTGAGGGGGCAGCAAAAGGTCTCCCCTTTATAGTTTAACTGATATACAACTAATATAAGGTAGAAAATGAGGAATACAAATGAAAGGATGAAAGAAAAAATTGAAATTAAGACAGAGAGCAATAGTGTGGTGAAAGAGGGACAGAGGAAAGAGACACAAAGGAGATGAATGAAGAAAGAAGAATGTGACCCAGGTGTGTGCAGCTCACCCCGCAGATGAGCGGCGTCACGAATAGCCAGCAGTACTTCAGCACAGGGAATGGCTGGTACCCTATCATGTCCTCAATGTTGTCATAGAAACGGTCGGCACCTGCAACGTCATGCCCAGAAGTTGTTCGTCAATCAAAGGGAACACAATTGTCCTATTTTTATAGGGAACGCTCTCAAACACATGGGGCCCCTGACTGAAAACACATTGAGATGTGGAAGTCTTAGCTTTGTGATGCAGCATCTAGTGGTGTTGAAATATTGTCTGTTGATTCCAACAAAGGATCCAAGGCGAAATTAAAAAGCCTTTATTAATAGGGCTACTGTACAAATTTAAAAAGCTATGCCAGAATGCCTTGGTGCATTTTTTAAATTTGTATTGTAGCCCTATTAATAAAGACGTTTTAATTTTCACAAGAGGAGAGAGTCGCATTGGCTCCTTTGTTGGAATCAACAGACGATATTTCAACGCAGCGTGGCAGAATGAGTTTCCAAATCGATCTGGGGAAGCAGAGGCAGCTCCTGAGATGGAAATAAATCCAGAGACTCACTACATCCAGGAGGAGAGAGGGAATGAGTGGGCAAAATTAAAATTTGGGTGTGGAAGTATCTCCAGACATAGTACAGGATCCACAGGCTCACTCTGGAGAGGCAGAGAGGCAGAACGAATGGCCAAACAACTCATCTTGGGAAGAGGAGGCAGCTCCAGAAACTGATCAATATCTGACAGAGCCTCACTTTGCAGAGGAAAATAGGCAGAGTGCGTGGCTGAACCCTACTTCCGAAGAGCAAGCACTTCTGGAAATGGAAATGCAACTCTCAGAGTCAGAGCCCGTCACAGAAATTTAGCATATGCATGATCACTGTGTTGGTGAGAGCACTTCCAATGAATATGCTGCTGCAAGTGAAGAATTTCCAATATCAATACAGTGCTGACTCTCTGAGAGATGATATCCAGAATGAAGAGAAAGATGAGCACAACACAGGTAGTCTCCACCAAAATAATTTGGTCTGTAATATCTCTGATAATGAAGGGGGAATTGGTGGTGACAGGAGAGGAGACAACCTATAGAAAAGGCCATAAACGTTTGTGGGGAAAAAAGGAAGGAAAAGGGAGATGAAGGGATATAAAAAGGAAGTCTAAAGCCAGCACCCATCCTCTGCATCACACTGTTTGTGTTTGGAGCGAGGCAGGTTTGGCCTGGTCCAGATCTCAGACTGGAGACTAGAAGTGCTGCTAGTGGCTTTGGAGGACCAGTAGGGGGGGATTCATTCCACTCAATTCCACACACCAGAGACAGGCCTCTGTTCCATGAGGGAGTGCTGTCTGAGACAATAAATTCTCCTGTGGTGAGGGTCTCAATCTCTTTCGAGAGCTAAACTGGGCCATCTGATGTCCCGGCTAAATCCCCATTCATGACCATTTCTCTGTTGGAGTCCCTGAAGTATGTCAAGTGTTTTGATGAAACAAGAAACAGAAAAGTGACCAAAGAAAACAATGAGCACTAAATAAGAAGTATCAAAACTGAAAAGCTGCATAGAAGTCAAAGAAAATGAAGACAGTTGCTTTTTGATGAGTAAAGATGAAAACTAAAAATTAGTTTCTAATGATGACCTCTGACCTCTAATAAAAGAACTCACTCCAAACATCCTCAATCATGTAAGACACAGGGAATCCCATTATTGCTTCACTCTAATCAAAGTGTTCTTTTTATTTTTCTTGTTTTTTTTTTAGGCAGAGCCGTTAATACATTCGAATGTTACTCTGGATAAAAATAAAATGAATGTGAATCTCAAAGCGTTTCGTGCAGAGCTGGTTTTTATAGATAAGATGATAAAGATAAGTTCATTATACTGTATGAAACAAGTGCTGCTGTCAGGAAAACATACAGAGTTAACACAGTGTGACTCCAAAGATATGAAAAGCTGCTTTTCACATAGATATTGTACAGATAACAATTAGATATTCCATACAGTTAAAGTTATCATAGAAGTCACCATCATGCCTATCTCCTGCATCTGTCCTCAGCCTATTTTTATTAAAATTTTGACTTTCTAAAAATAATTGGGGTTTACAAAATTATTCTGGGGTGTATGTATAGCGCAGTGTTAACGGCCAGTGATGTCACCTACCATACACCCAGGCAATGACGACACACTCGAAACAGGCTATGAACAGCAGACTGGTTCCACTGGGACCATAGTTGTCAATCAGTTGAAAGAGGACTATCCCTCCCTGAAACATGGGCAGAGGAAGAGAGAGGCAGAAAAACAGTTGAGGCGGACAGAAAGAGGTTTAGTCATGCTGTCTTTTTCTAACTTACCCTCTACATCCCTTTGCTCCTTATTTTGCAATTGCCTGTGACTCTGGGCAATTGTAGCAGGGGTGAGATGGTATGACATTCCTATTTTTGACATAAATCATGAAATAAAACCCCTTAATTTCTTGTATAATTTATTTACAGACACTTTAACTGTTCACCATCCCCCGTTCTTATATATGAACAAATCTGTGGCTCTTGTGATAATCTCATCTTTACTCCCCTCTGAGGCTTTTCCCCCCAAAACTCCCTTTATGCTTCCAGTTGTTTACTTCAGTGATGAGCGGCAGCCCCAGCAGAAAGCAGACCACGGCGATGACCAGGACCAGTATCTCTCTCCTGCCCGGCCTCCTCAGGTAGCGTGGGAACATGTCCGTGATGGCTGTAGCCAGGCTCTCCACACACACAAACTGCAGGAAGGAAGGGGGAAACAAAAAGATTAGCATGCATTTGCAGTTCACATGCCGTAAAGCAAGAGAACATATTGAAGCTGATACACACAAATGTTTTTCAAACTATATACACAGATGCACAACAGAAAAACACATACACACCTTGCTCGCCTCCACATTGACACCTAACAACCAATTCACACATAAAGCACACACACAACTTCATGTTGCATTGCAATACCTGACTGTCCAGGCCCAGGAAAATAATCATGAGGAAGAAGAGCACAGCCCAGAAAGAAGAGCCAGGCAGCAATGACAGAGCCTTAGGATAGGCTATGAAGGCCAGACCAGGACCTGTATGTAGAAATACATGAATAGAATAGAATAGAAAAGAATAGAATAGAACAGAATAGAATAGAATAGCTGTTTATTGTCCCACATAGACCAACACCAACACAAAAAACATACATTTACGGCATAACATACAACACATCAGGCATACACACCAACTGATGCTACTGTGCTGCAGTCCACAAGTGTAGGGATTCACAATCATTTGACACAGATATACTAGAATTTGATTCACTTGTATAACAGTCTATGCCCAAAATCTCCCTTTGTCAAGATGAAGGAATCAAAACTGTAGAAGGTGGACATCCCTCTTTTCTAACCTAAGCATCAACACTGGCCACCATGATTGTAAAAGTGGAGACACTCATGTAAAAAAATATTTATTAGCTGTATCTGAACATAAGATGCCATCTTGTGGACATTAGTGGCTGTTGTAATTCTATGGTGTCCACATTGAGGCCACGATGCATCACAAATAAATTCAGCAATTAATTTGAGATACTTTAGTGTCAAAATTTACAACATGCAGCTGACAGTGAAAAGAGACAAATAAAGGATGCACAGGAGAAAGACAGAAAGTGAGGAATGAGCTCACCAGACGCGGCAACCTCGTATATGGGTACGCCCAGTTCATGAGCCATAAATCCCAGCACAGAGAACACAGTGAAGCCAGCAAAGATACTGGTGGCACTGTTCAGACAGCAGAGCGCCAAACAATCCCTACAATACAACAGAACCATGGACTGGCAAAGAACAGATCGCTGCATAATTGTGAAAGTAATGATAGAGAGCAGAGTAAGATGAGGTAACTAGACAAGTGTATGTGTGTGTGTGTGTGTGTGTGTGTGTGTGTGTGTGTGTGTGTGTGTGTGTGTGTGTGTGTGGAAGGACACAAGGACACTGACTTGTAGCAGTTGTTGTTGTATTTGTTGTAGCTCCCCAGAGCCGTTAGTACTCCCTGACACACAGCATAGGAGAAGAACACCTGGGTTCCTGCATCACACCATACCTGGAGAGAGAGAGAGAGAGAGAGAGAGAGAGAGAGAGAGAGAGAGAGAGAGAAAATGTAATAGCTACATATGAGGCATTTAGAACCTTTAAATTCCACAGTGTCGAAAGAACCAAGAGCATATGGTTCCCATCAACTCCTTCCCTTGCAGGACAATAAAAAGCTTTTAGTCAGGTCAACACGATTAACTACAACTGTACAATAACAAACAGCTTTGCTTTATACCAACATCAATAATGATCCAATTTCAGCATGTGAGTGTGTGAACATGTACATGCATATTTGCACTGTTATTTGTGTCTATCTTCCCGTTTATTTTTTGTATCTGTGTGTCATTGTGTTCACAACTGCATGCATGTTTATGAATGTGTGTGTGTGTGTGTGTGTGTGTGTGTGTGCGTGCATGTAGGTGGGTGGGTTTGTTTGTGTGAATGTGCCTGTGAATGTGTCTGCAGGCCCTGACAGCATCTGGTTAACATTAGAAGCACCACAGAGTTGTGAGTATCACTCACTATAAGATAAAGTCTGCTAGGCTCCAAGCCAATATACTGGCCCCTAATCCAGCCACATGTTGGGCCCCAGTTATTTCCAGCCTCGGGGCCTCAGTCTATGGCAAAGGAACCCTCACATCTAACACAGGACAAAGAGGAAACTGTTATATCCTTACAAGCATGCATTGGCATTTTATTTTGATGAAAGTGGTCCCAAGCCATCTCTGCTGTACTGCATACAAGCTCACACACGCACACATGGACAAAAGCGCACACACACCCACATAAAACAGACTCCAGATCCAGACCAGAACCCCATTAAGATTTCCTTTGCAGCTGAAGCACGCATTTCAACCAGATCTGTTTTCAACAGCGTCTGGCCTTGCATAACCCTGCACTCTGACCCGTAACTGCTTTCACCTGCTTCCAAAGTTGCTCTGCAAATGAGATTCCCATAGCTTCCCTGTGTTTCTGGCTAAAAATTTCAGCTGTGATATTTTCACACCCATGAGTATGTAACTGGATTCTCAAGATGGTTTAGAGCTGTATGACTAGTTCTTTGTCCGAAGATACAATACATCTCTATACAGTTCAGTTTGGGGCAGCCAGAAATCCGCCTTCCAACTGTAACAGCCAGATGTGAGACAATGAAATACCGCAATTGAGATGATTGAAAAAGCACAAGCATGTCCCCTGCTCTTCAAAAGATTGGCTTTGGGTAAGTATTCTATTTAGGCTAGTAAGGAGGTGAAAACCCCAGCGCATCCTCTGTGAAGGAGCTGGTTGAAATGAGATAGTCACAAGGGAATCCAGTCAAATAGATGAAGACTGAGAGACAGAGAGACAGAGAGAGAGAGAGAGAGAGAGCGGGAAAAAAATAACTCTTAACATGAATGTCAAGGGGGCTTCTCTGAGTGTGCAACTTCGGCCCAGATAAGTCTCAATTTTTCTTGGGTAGAAACACTACGCCATTGTGCTTTGTCGGTGTGGAGAATGAAAATGTGTGGATCTACACATACACGGAGATGCATATATACCATATTACGGCACCCATGCAAATGCATATGGGCACAACCATGCACACACACACACACACACACACTCACACACACACACTCGGATTCTAAGTCTTGTAAAGAGGAAGAGGAAGTGACCCCACAATAGGAATTATGAGGCTTAACCTTTCAGTGATGACATTTGACCCTTGAAGCTGTGAAGTCACACTACTGAACTGTCAAGAGGGTGTGAGAGAGAGAGAGAGGGAGAGAGAGAGAGAGAGAGAGAGGGGAAGAGCCTATCCATTTAGCTGCTGGAGAAAGTCTCTTTTGTTAAGCAGTTGTTGCTAGCTGCAACAGATGCTGTCATTGTGCCATTGCCTGGCAACACATCCAGAATTCGCCCTCTGCTTTTTCAGCAGCCTATTCAGTCTGGAAATTACATCATTATGCTAAGTGAATAAGTCGACAATAACAGGTCTGCTGTATGAATTTTAATATACTGTGCTTATGGTGTTTCGACTGCTTCAGTTAATTTTAAATATCGCCTTATGGAGGCCGCTGTTGCTGCTTTGCTTTTTATCTGCTTAAAATTCGATAACTTCTCATTGGATTATCATCTAATTTGCAATGGTAGTAGAGTGCTGAATTCAGTTTCAGCTGCAAAGCAAAAGTTACAGACCTGGAATTTTTGTAAGGGCAATATACCCTTCACAATGTGTTAAAAATCCCCCACGGAGAGAACTGTTTTTTATTACTGTGTGTTGATGTTAGCGTATACTCAAGGGGGGAAGCTTTCTTTGATAAACGTCTTTCTGAAAAGGTTCTTGGTTTGTTTTTCTTGTTAAGACCTCACTTCCGTCTTGGGACTGGAGATGTGGAGTGAAGGCAGAGAAAAGGAGGGGGAGGTGGAGGAGAAGAACAGGACTGTATTCATCCTGTCAGAACAGAGAGAAATCTACTAAAGACACCAAGTTCCGTGAGAGAAGGCGAGATATGGCGTTCTAGTTGAGGCCAAAATTGTGAACTGCATTTCAAATGACAGAACATAAACTCTTTCTGCATGTGTTTACTTTGGAAATGCATATTGAGTTGCACAACTTCATCCAGGAGTTTGAAACAGCAAAACGGGTGTGCTGTGCATTGTGATTGTAATGTCCTATTTCTGACTAAACTAAACTTTGTTGTGAAATCAGCAGTTTGCGACAGCGAGGTCTTACACCGGGATCAGCGATCTTGTCGAGGTCGGGCATGAGGTAATACTTCAGGCCCTCCGCCGCCCCCGGGAGGGTCACCCCACGGATAAACAGGATGAACAGCATCAGGTAGGGGAATGTAGCTGTGAAGTACACCACCTACAAACACACATATAGACACACACACACACACACACACACATACTTAGAACATGGTTGCTTACATGTCTAGGAAAATAGCGTACAATATGTGCTCCTGCCCTCCATGTGCCTGTAGTGATACACACTGAATGTGCAACATATTAGGGACACTTACTCATGAAGTGCACTGATGAGGTGAATCCATGTAAAAACAATTATCTTGTTGATTTGCTTTATTAAAGACCCCATGGAATGGCATCTTTACTTCCTGGTTTTGATGCATTTACTTACATAACGCAGTAAGGTATCATTCAAAAGTCTATTTTCTATATCTCTGTATATCTGTCTATATTCCATTGGTTTAAACTCTAAACCAATGGAATATGAGTCAGGGAGAGAAAGGCAGTTTTATTTGATGGGAGGGGTGCAGATGGGTGGGATTGTTCAAAAAATCAGATGGTTTTATTGGTTAGAAAATTATATTTATGCCTAGTGCAGCATGAGGTCACCATGAAAGATACTGTGTTTTCCAGGACAGTAAAAGTAATGGGAGTTCATTTCATGGGGACTTTAAATCTATACCAATCACAAAGGAGGAGATGCAGATAAAGAGAAGCAGACGAGTTTGAGAAGCTTTGACACAATAAAGGTGTAGATTGTGCAAAAAGGGGCTGCAACTCAGTATCAGGAAGATGTCCGTACTAATTTGTACATTCAGTGTAATACTGTCTGTAAGCTAGGTCGGTACTCACCTTGCCTGTAGACTTGATTCCCTTCCAGATGCAGAAGTAGCAGATCACCCAGGCTGCCAGCAGACACAGAGCCAGGTCCCAGTGTACCTTACCCAGCGACATGTCATCTGACATCCTCAACACACGGTTACTGAGGGGAAGAGATCACACACATTAAAATAAACATACTGAATGATGGATGTACACACATGCAATGCACACAACCGCACTCTGTATTCTACTGTCAAAGGCTTTCTCCCACTGCAAATAAATCCAACTTGGTACAAATGTGAGCTGACAAAACAACACAAGAAGAACACATTCAAAGCCATCTTTCCCTTTATTGTGTCCATATGGAGACAGAGTTAAATACTCCGAGAGGCAGCAGACATCTGCGCCATAAATACAGATGTTCAAATCCCCCTTAGTTTACTTTGGGCGGCTTAGACTTTAAAACTGCAGAAAAAACAACACATATTTTTCTCATCGAGGAGAGGCAGTGCAGAGTAGATGTCAGATGATTTCCCAATATCAGTTCCTCATACCAAATCCGGAATTTATCACGTGGAGAACAGCAACCGTGTTTCGAAATGTCTGACATGAGAGATAAATGAGAATGAGAGAAAGGGGAATTTGAATCGGCTGCAGTAATTGGTCAGTCTATGGCTCCCCGAGGAGTGTAATTGGCTCATTTTCCTGTTGTGTGCTGTGTTTGGGTGGCCCTGCTTCACCTTTCTTTGTGTCCATTAGCATCAGCCTCACTCAGCAGCCTGAGAATAAAGATGGCCTCTTGGTATCTGGGAAGCATTAAGTGCTATCACTGAGGAATGCTGCCCCAAAGACACACACACTGGGGTGGATGATAATACTGTCAAAGCTGCCTCATGTAGCAAGATGTGTGTGTGTGTGCGTGCGTGAGAGAAAGAGAGAGAGAGAGAGAGAGAGAGAGAGAGAGAGAGAGAGAGAGAGAAAGACAATGAGAGAGATTGTTTGTTGTTTGTGTTGTCTGTTGCGCGTGTGGTTAGGTTTAGGGTTAGGGTTGTGTGGGTGTGTGTGTGTGTGTGTCTGTGTGTGTGTGCATTTCTCACATCCAGAATTCCATTTCAGGTGACTTGATTCCCATAAAGCTGGAAGTTTCATTGCTGGAGATATACAATATATAAAGACAGAAGGACATAAATCACAGTCAGCTGAAGGAAGCAAAGCAATATTGAGGATCAGACCTCAGTCAAATAGTAATTGTAAACATTGGAGTACCAGTGTGGTTTACCACATCAAGACATTTCAGATAGTGTCACTAACCCTAACCCTAACCATGCAAAAAATGTGCATCTTAAATCATTTAGTTTCATATTCTGTCTTTTTTTACAACAAGTGAACAAGTAACAAGTGAAGAAAATGCTGTGAGATTTCAATTTATTTCTAATGCAGTTTCAACTGATTCAGGGATTTCTAAAAACATCATCTTCAATATCTAAAGCAGATCGTTCCAGTCGTATCAAAAAAATGACAAGTTGATCTGAATTGGAAACCAGTGAAATTGCCCCACCCATTGGCAGATTTGTATCCAATATAAAAAGTACCTTCAACCACTGTAAGAGCTAGACCTGATGTGTGTCATTTAGATTTAGTGTGTGTACTTTTCACCCTGCAGCTGTCCCCAGGCAGTAATCAAAAAGAGATGTTAGCCTCTCCCTCCTTGATCAACACATTATGTATGGGTGTGTTCCAAACCTGCTGCATTTATTACTTATAATTCTTTCAATGTATCACATATAAATACACACAATCACACAACTGTAGCAGTCAATTAATTAGACCTGAGCGGATCAATGTGTGTAACAAAATCATAAATCCTATCTTTAATAACATTTCAGCAGCTACAGCAGGATAAAAAGAAATCGTAGTGCAACTTACATGTCAGTGTAGTCGTCAGAGTAGTCGGATATAGTGCTGTTGTTTAGGAATGACCAGTTGGTCCCAAGGTGAAACATATGGGGGTTGGCGAAATAGCTAAGGCGGTTGTGGCACATGTCTGAGAGATTGAGGAAAGAGAGATACAGGGGCAAGGGGTGATTTGTCCACATTTAACAAAGGGAACAACAGGCAACCAATTCCTTAAGTCTATACAATCTTTATCTTTTTAGATTCAGTAGTAAAGGAAGTGGCAGCCGCTTTCATGTGTATCCAAATGCAGAGGAAGCAAAACAAGCAGAGCAAGATTTGGTGTTAAGCGCTGGTGATTAATAATACACAGGCGTGTGTATACATGTCTAACATAACGCAGTCTGATCTGTGTTAGTTCTTCCCACACCGTCCCCCTCCTCACCAGTGTTCCACGAGTTGTCACATGTGGACCAGGGCAGCGGGTATTTGAAGGAGTTGATCAGGTAGTAGATGGCCCAGGCCAACACCACTATGTAGTAGATGTTCAGGTAGATCACGATCACTTGGGACGCAATCCCCACACCTGTGGGACACAGTTTTCACAAAGTGGTTTTATATAAGTGGACATTTCCAGTCCTGGTTTGGTTCCCTGTCTCCAACACTGAGATCTGCATGTTTTCTTTCCAGTTAAATGTTTATTTTTTGCACTCTGGTAAAACATCTGTAGTGTTTGACGTTTATATGAACAGTCAGCCACCAACATTGGCCACTTTGGAGGCCCTACCACTCCCTTTTGTTTTAAACTAATCTAAAATTCATGTTTGTAACACATTTACAAACACAGGATGGTTGGCACAGAGGCTATTATTTAATTATGTGTCCTGAAGCAATTTTGCCTGTTTTCAATAAAATTGAGACTCTGGGAAAAAAGCCTGGGGATTCCCAAGGCAGATAATGTTGCAGGTTGACTGCTCCTGAACTTCTACAGAGTTGGTAAAACTATTTTGCCAATAGTAAAATGTTTTGCCAAAGTGAAATTGCAGCAAATTTAAAAACTAGCTCTTATAACCCCTTCAGAAAGGTTACATATCTGCACTAATTTAAAACAACTGACAAGGCCACTGTGATCATTTAATGTTTGAGGATCTGAATGGAAACCATGACAATATAAGACTTAACAGCTAACTATGTTGGATGCCTTTAGAGCATACCAGAGTGCAAACCAATACCATATGATGTTTTTTGGATCATGTGCCTGTTTTTTTGTTTTTTTCTTATGTATACATTTCAAATTCTTGTGTCATGCTACAAGAATCTGCCCAAGCCTTGTTTTTACCCTCAAACATGGGACATATCTTCCTCCAGGCGGTGACCCCTCCCTCACTGGTGTACTGGCCCAGTGCCGTCTCCAGGAAGAACACAGGGATACCACAGAAGAAGAGGAACACGAAATAAGGGATGAAGAAGACACCTGCGAATACAGATACCCACAAAGAAGTCTCACGCCAGGGCTTCTCAAATGTTTTACTGTCACGAACCCCCCAAATAAACACACATTATAAACACAATCCCCATTTGATAACATTTAGTCCCACAGACTCACATATGGGAAGAGTTTTGAGAAGACTAAACTGTCTACACTGTTCGTGGGGAGACGATAGTAGAAGTGAAACCTATGATTAGAACAGTCATAACATTCTTTAATTGCAATAATTTCTACTGAAGTAAATTATAGTGAAATTAAACTATTCCCTATTCCCTTAAGGACCCCACTTGAAGATCCACTGGTGCAAACGGTTAAATAAAAGCTGAGTAATGGTTTTAAAGAATGGATTATTTTTGGGACAAGAACTTATACGGAGATAAGATTTATTGCATTAAGCTTATGCAATATCAATAGGGAATTTATGGGATATTATGAAATGTTTCCTAACTACAGCGACAAGAATGGACGACTTTGAATGGAACTCTTTCATCGAGTGGATACAGAGAGCCATTGAGATGATTATAAAGTAATCTGCAGCCAATAGCAAGCCTGGTAGCCTTTGTTTTTGATGGATGCATGTATGATTTTTGTTGTTCCCTAATCTCTGACATAAACCCTGAAATAAGTCCACCCACAGTGTTGTAAGAGTGAGTGAAGTCCCTGAGGCAATACACTCCCTCTCTTTCACTCCTCCCTCTCTCTCCCTCTCTCTCTCTCCCTCTCTCTCTCCCTCTCTCTCTCTCTCTCTCTCTCTCTCTCTCACACCCCTTTCTTCATTCTCATGATCAACCTCCCATGATCTCTCTCGGTCTGTTTTCTGTCTCTCTCGCTTTGTTAAATGTAAACACACACAGGGAACATGCATGTAGACACACACACACACACACACGTGATGGATCAGTGATAATGTCTTCCAGACTAGACTGGAAAAGCAAACACCCTCCACCTGCTCATGACTAGTCATCGCACCACATACGTCTCTAACCTCTCTCCAAACACTCTCTCACCTCCTCCATTCTTGTAGCACAGATAGGGGAAGCGCCAAACATTTCCAAGGCCGATGATTTCTCCAGCCATGGACAGCAGGAACTCCATCTTGTTGGCCCACTTGCCCCTCGCCTGAACCCCATCCTCAGGAACCCCTTTCTGGGGCCCCGAGTCTCCAAGAGGGGCTCCTCGGGCTGTTTCCTCGGTCATTGCCTCTCTCTCTCTCTCTGTTGTATGCACACATGAACACGTGTCAAATGCAGTAACTGGTGTGATTTCTGTCTTGTTCTCTCCACCTCTCTTCCATACCCTTATCTTGATATGGATAAATAGGAACCCTGTTATTACACTTTAATTGACCAGGGGCCCTAATAATGTAAAGTTTTCATGTCTTGTCCCGCCCCTTCTCCACACCTAACCAAAATTTTCCTCAACACATCCACTTCACTGAACTGCTCTAATAAACATCCTAGTTATTGCACTACATTAAAGTCTCCTGGGCTGGTTAACAATGACGCCAAAAGAAAAAAGTTCTGACAAAACAATCTTCTAAATGCAATTGACTACAAAGCTATAACTCTAAATATAACTATAACGAAAAAGGCTTATGCTATTTAAGAGGGTTGCAAAAACTATGAAAAGAACTGCAAAACATAACGAGACAATTAAGAGTTTCTTATGCCTACTCAGTATTATTAATAGCCTCATAATAACAAATGAGAATGCATATACTCACTCACGAGTTTTCAGAGCTGACTTTGCAGCGGCGACCGGCGATGTAAAATTCCTTGACTGACTTGCAGAGAGCAAAGTTAGAACAAAAGCCTTATTCTAAGGAGGAGCTCCACCAGCAGAGGGACAGCTCCCCTTTTGTCTCCATGTCTATAGAAATAAAGTACTATTCAGTGATGGAGCGGTAAACTAAAAGGTGGGGATACGCTGACATCTAGTCGGTGATCATCATAAGGCAACGACCATTATGAATAAGAATTAGCCTAATTATCTTTTCAGAAAAGCGTTTTTATGCACTTCAAAAAAAATAAAAAAAATACAAATCTACTGTATATCGGCATGATGTAGCCTATTTATGATGACTTTTTGTAGCCTAAAAAAGACAAGGGGTGCTCTATCCGCAAATAAAAAAAGTGGATAAACTGAGTTTAAGTGGGTTTACCCTCCATACATTCCTGTCGCTATTCTTTGAAGCCGTAACGCGTACAGTATCGACAACACATTATTTCAGTACGTATATTTATTCATGCCTAACCTGATTGTTTTGCTTGTGTTGTAACCTGAAACACAATGTCAGTCATCATGTTTGAGATTGTTGTATGAGATGTATGAGATTGTTACCCTTTATCTCTGCGGGGGCGCGCGGAGAGGAATGTGGCGAGTCATATGACACAAATGCCGTGACGTACTGTACGTGACGAACCAGGAAATAAAAGTAAACAATCCATAGCAAGACGAACTGTTATGTAGTCACTCATTCTCACGCTGAGCCTGCGATTTCTGGTGCTTTATTCATAATGCATGACTGAGTTTTTTCCCCCACAACGACCACAAGTGACCCAGTCAGAGCTAGACTGGAAAAACTGGTAAGACATCCGTACAGTTCAAAAGCACCGGGTGCGGTAGCTGGTAACGATAGCTGGCAATTTGACTCGAGCCATTTCCTGTATGAATTTGAATTTACTTTACAGGGCGAAATGTCCTCACGACCATGTCATGCAAGCATCTCCTTAACGTTAGGTTGTCTTAACGGTAAAATAAAACAGCAGCTTGGCCCATACCTTGACTTTTTTGTAGTTACAGTTTGCCTAAGTGTGTGCTTGTCTTCACTTATTAATTTCAGATTTAGCTATGTTAGCCATCAGATCACCAGAGGAGGAGTCCGCGGAGATTGAGGAGATGGACACCTCAGAGCCAAACTGGTGCTGGTTCTACTTGGCTGAGTGTGGAGTGTGGCATATGTTTGAGGTAACATGTCAGCATAACTTTAGCTAGTTGGATACTTCCATCAAGTCAGGTTTATTTATATAGATCTTCATCACCAAGCATGTCTCAAAGGACTTCACAGAGAATAAGCCTACCTAGATCTAACTGATAAACAATGAATCATCCCAACCTTTGTCCCTCCCTCTGCGATACTCTAAATCAGTGTTCTCCAAGTTCATCATGTGCCATGGAGGGTTGAGAGTATGCAGGTTTACAGTCCAACCAAACACTACACCAGGTGGTTTTCACTGATTATCACACCTTCAACCAGAGAGGACGACCTTATCATCGAAATTACCTGGCATAGTGTTTGGTTGGAATGAAAACCTGCATGCTCTCTGCCCTCCACGGCACGACTGGAGACCAAATTATCCATCTATCCATCCCTCCACCCACCTCTCACTCCTGTGCCCATTGCTTCATTCATTTCCATTCACCCCATCACATTTGTTCCTAAGTTTAGCAGTTGACTAGCTCATCTCCCCCAACCTCTCTGTCAGATTGATCCCAGTGCGGCGTGTTCTGTGACCAGCGCTCAGATCGAACAGTGTTACAACAGGAACCAACACGGTGTCATGGAATTCTACACTGCCAAATATACGTACAGGCTGGACTTCTCAGGTACCATGACAGAGCCTTTCTGCTTGGCAGTGCATAATCAAAGTATTATTGGAGCCACTTCACCAGACAAAATATTCAGCCTACAGAATCTTGAATGGAAAGTAGTGTAAAACTTCTGGTAAAGATAATTTATTTTAAATCAGAGCTAATCCTGTTTCAGAAA
Source organism: Centroberyx affinis (assembly GCF_046629955.1). NCBI lineage: Eukaryota > Metazoa > Chordata > Actinopteri > Beryciformes > Berycidae > Centroberyx > Centroberyx affinis. Next base: position 42,964 of record NW_027280999.1, on the reverse strand, counting down.
TGGTGCATGAATATTTAAGTTCCTGAAGCCCTAATCTTGATTAATTCTTTGCCAGTCATGCGACAGATAAATGTAACGACGGGGAAGCAGCGACCAATCAAACGCTCCCTCCACTCTGCAACTGGCTTCAGGTAAGCTTGAGCAACTGTGTATAATATCTGCCAGTAACAAAAGTGGATGGAGTAAACATGCAGAGAACTTTTGTCTTCACTTCATCCATTCCTATAAAGGAGAAAAGATATTAGCTGCCAGATCCAAGGGTGTTGCCCTGCAGCTGACCCTGCTGTTTGATCTCCCTGGGGAGAGGGGCAAGGGAGGAGTATTTCTCCTCCAGGCACAAATACTTAGGATATCTTATGACAAGGTTATTTATTTTATGCACACATTTGCCAAATAGCACATGCTGTATTTACATAATGCACCTAAACGCAGTGGGATTCATTATAGCCTTACATTGCTGAAGCAATTTAATCAGTGACCTCTCTTCTTCTCACTCTCTTTCACTCATTCTCTCAGGTTTATATGTGATAATTTGGCCTTGCCTGTTCCCTGTCACTGGGAGAGAATAAATACAGATGAGCCTTATCAAGTGAGTACAATAATTACATGTATGTGTGTATACAGGCATCACTGTGACATACACTCAGTATCCAATTACTTAGGCACACCTAGCTGGTACAGGGTTAGGACCCCCCTTTTGCCTCCAGAGCAACCTGAAATTTGAGGCATGTATTCAACAAGGTGCTGGAAATGTTCCACAGCGATCTCGGTCCATGCTGACTCGATGGTGATTTTTCAGCAGCACTCTCTTGTTGTGAACATCCCACTGCACCTCATCCCACTGCACTTCATCCCAAAGGTGCTCATGGGTTGAGATCTGGGGACTGTGCAGGCTATTGGAGTAAAGTAAAGTCACTGTGGCAAGGGTGGTATACAGTATACTAAATATAATAATATACTAAATAATGAGACCAGACAGATTCTTTGCAGTTACAATGATTTGTATTGAAAGTGCAAAATTCTAACAAAAACCCTAATATATAACCACCCCAGTAAAGACCCAGGAAATACTTACAACAACGTGCACTTTAAATATCATCGATACAAAACTCACCAGTGAATCAATGAATAACCTTTCAAATACCTAAGTGATTTGAGAGTTGAACTGATGTCATATTCTGACGTCAATAGATTCAATATCACCTTTGAAAGCACAAAACATATAGACTTCAATGCTTACATTGTTTCATGTTACCAACTAATATTAAGAGTTCATGCTGCACCATTAAGGGTGTAATGTTTTTGTCTTACCACACAGAAGTGTACTGTAGCAACTAGCAACCTGACTCTAAAGTCCAGTTCAAGGAAATCAGAAGATGAAATCCAGTTCTGAAAAGATCCAGTAAATCAGGTAGCTCGCCATCCTAAATCCATCAAAATGGAAAACCTAACCAAAAGTAAATCAACATGTGAAGGCATCTAAATCAGTCATTCAGTGTTACCACTGTAATACACAATCCTGTTTTGCAATTTATCATATGATTAATGTTTACAATGAAATTAAACATACATAATTGAAGAAAAGAAAGAATCATAATGAAAAACTTTGTACCGGCAAGATGGCAGGACAACTACAACCAAAAGCCAAGAATGTGGCATGAAACAGTGTATGAGCCATTCCCACAAATAAAGCTCTACAGCATTTAACAACGTATAAACACAAGTGTGTTTTAGTACAAAATATACTGAAATGAACAGTTTGGTTTTGGCAACTACTTTTAAGGTAAAATTTTACAAACACTTGAAGCTACAATTGGTGTCTGAGCTTACCTTACAAATGTAATGTTAGCATATTAGCATTTTAGCCAATGACCTAGCATAATTGTACTGACTTTAAATTTTGAGTTCAGGAGTTTTAAAGTCACCAAATTCAAAGAAATCTCTGAAGCTGCACGGCAGCAACAGGTGAGAGAAAAGCCTTTGTTGCTTTATCCAAAGAATATAGTTTCAGCTAATAGATAAGGTTGTTTGATATTCGACAAGTAACAACTTGACCTCCTGCGTTCTTCTCGGCTCAGTACAGTCAGCTTGAAAGTTAGGGGAGAATCTGCTCTTGGACTATTTGATACATGATTGACTGAGACAACAGGTGTCAATCTCTCCGTTCCCAGGCAGGGATAGGCTGAAATATTCAATGGGCTTTGTATATCGTATGTGAATTGTGATATTATAGTAATTCAGAGATTGCATGTAAACTCATTATGCTGAAACCATCTGGAGACGATGGTGCATTATCCTGCTGGATGTTTCCATTTGTAAAACTCACTCTTCAATTGTCCAGTTTTGGTGATCAGTGTCCACTGTAGCTTCATCTTTATGTTCCTCTATCTACAACAGGGATGTGTACCTAATGAAGTGGATACTGAGTGTATACTGTATAGTAGGTTTTTTTAAGGTTTTACTGGTCACAGTCTGCTGTGTTTGTGCTTGAGCATGTTTCTCTGCTGGTAACAAGGCTTTTGCTTTTTATTTACTTTTTTATTACTTGCTTGCCATTACTTCGTTACTTCTACCATTCCCATGTGTGATTACGTTCTTTCAGCTCATCCAGCTTGGCAGAGACACCTACGAGTTTAAAGAAGTAGCCAGACTGTACGAAAGGACGATGGGACATCCAATCAAATCCATCCAGAGGATTCAGAACCTGGACTTATGGGAGTTCTTCTGCAGGTAGAGTGTTGTTAACATTGTCTATATGTTTGTGAGTGGATTGTACAAAGTCCGTAGAGAAGTAAAAAATAAACTGTCATGTTTTGTGTGGGCAGAGGATTCTGCTGAGTTGAACTTGGTGATTATGATTTTATGATTTCTATTTTATCTAGTGCAAAAATGTGTTCACAGTGGAAAGCTGGAAAACTGCAAGCAATGGCACTATTTTTACTAGCTTCCGCTGCAGACAAAGCTTTTCCTCTGTTAAAGTAAATAAATAGACTGAAATCAAGGTGAGAAAATTCACTCACTCACCTTTCCCAAAACCATTAATTGATTTTGCTCTAACATCTGAAATCACAGATCAAAACTGACTTTCAGAGACAAAGACATGGTGTGCCTTTGTCTCTGAAAGTCAGTTTTGAGTACATCTCCTTTGTACATAGCCCTTTGTGGTGGCTTGAGCATGAACTCATACAGTAGGAAGGGACTGATCAATACTCATTCCTGTGTTGTCATTCCTTGGTCCCTCCCCCCCCAAAGGAAAAAAACACAGTTGCGAAAAGTCAAGCGCACACTGGAGATTGAGGAGCGCATGTTGTTTCACGGCACAGGCCACAGCAACGTACAAGCTATATGCACATATAACTTTGACTGGCGGCTGACCGGAAGCCACGGCGATGTCTACGGCAAAGGTAGATCCCTGCGTCATGTGATGTAACATCATGTAGCGATTAACCCACGTTTTTTTGTTTAGATTTCAACATTTCCCTCGCACTTCTCTCCTCCAGGGAGCTATTTTGCCAGGGATGCCAAATACTCCAGTAAATTCTGTCTTACCACGGGGAAGCACAACACCGCCTTGCAGAGACACGGGCTCGCCCCGCCAATATTTGCCAGCGAGCCTCCCTATAAGACCATGTTCCTGGCCAGAGTGCTGGTTGGGGAATACACCGTCGGTCATCCTATGTACTGCAGACCGCCCTCCAAGGACGCCAGCTTCACCAACTTTTATGACAGTTGCGTGGACGATATGGCCAATCCAAAGATTTATGTCATCTTTGACAGCAACCAGATTTACCCGGAGTATCTGATTGAGTTCTACTGATGCCTAAGAAGAGTTTATGAACTTTTTTTTTTCTTCAAAACATATGAACTACAGAGGCTGGATCTCAAACACGGATATAGGAGACGGAAATCAGATGACTGGATAACATGGCAAGAGAAGCAGTTAAAAGGACCTTGGTTATTTCTTTCAGTTAGATCCACTGCCTGACTGGGGCATGGGTCATCTAAAGTGCCTTTAGGGAATACTGGAAAAGCAAGAAGACAATATAGTGTTTGTGTATAGTTTTATATACTGTATATTCTACGATGTTGGTCGTGCACAGAAGGGGCCTATTACTCACACACTGCTTGGGATGTTTCTGTGATATAAAAAAGATGCAAATACTGAACCACTCTGATAATCTGAGGATACATTTTCTCTTTTATCAGTCTTTGTGGCAATTTTGTATTTCATGCAGTACCCATTCTTGCTTGTTGAGTATATGTGCACAGTTGTTTAAAATAGGAGTGGCACATTTGCAGCCTGTAGCTTACAGGCGATGTCCTGGCATCGGCACAACCTTAACACCACGGCACTTCCTTCACATCCACAGTATCAGGCACAAGCTCGGTTGTAGGTTTCCTTAAGTATACTCCTTAAGAACATCTACAGTAATGTATGCAGTAGGTCTAGCTGTAGCAGTCTGCTTAAATGGGCTGGGTAGCAAACCTTAATCCCATGAGTGTCCAAGTCATGTAGACATTGTCCCAAATGACAAAAACCTGCTTTTTCCTGCTTACCCATGTGGCACCGTGATCTGTCACTGTTAGCGACTCAAACATCTGTGTGTACGTAGTAAAACATATTATGTATGCATGGGAAGCACGTTTTTAATTCAAGCAAAACAGCCTCTACCTCTGCTCTTTTTTTTAACCATGCATCAATGCACAATTTTTCTTTCCTTTCCATGAAAGGGTCTGTAATTGTGTCACAATGACATGAAGTCGTAATGTCATGTTCACTTTGTTGTATGTCCATGTCCTTGGGCAATACTGCTCTGTATGTGCAAAGAACATTGATTGAAATCAGAAAAATAATTGACATGGACTGTGGTTGAATTTTATGTGCGTTTACACCAGGAACAAAGTTTATATCAGATTTCCAGTTGGGCATAAAACCAAAGTAAGATCAAATTTAACATCACATTAGAATTTAATGATCTGAGTCTAATGTTGCCACCTGTTCACATCTGTGTTTACTCTTAACTTTGATCTGCTGATGAAGAAAAAGCCGGTTTAACTTTGCCCCTGGTGTAAATTTATCCAAAAATTAGTGTGGCCAGCACATGTATAGTACTGTAAATTAACCATGCTGTAATGATGCTTTGTTAGTTGTTGTTGAACTCATTCTTTGCTTTCTACACCCTTGCTCTTGCATAATGTCTTACCTTTTCATGTTTTACATTTGTGGAAAAAAAACAATACTACAATGCAGAGTATTACATTTGCCACAAGAGGGTGCTACAGTACAAGAGTGGAGCTCCAGCAAATCATGTACATCATATGAGTGAAACAGCAGCAACCATGTGTCTTGGATCATACACCACAGACGTGTGTGTGGGGGTGAGTGAGTATGTGTGCAGGTGTGTGCGGGTATGTGTGTGTCTGTATTTTGCACATTGTATTACTAATAAAGCTTTTCATTAAAGCACATTCAAGTATTTGTTTTATTGTAAAACTACTGTCAAGGGAGAAGACTGATGACATTGCACAAGGATTTAGATGACAACATTATCTTGTGCTGTAACAGTGTCACATACTGTCCCAGTCTTGCCTCTGAGTGAGGAAATCCTTCCTGTCTGAGGGAGGGGGGTGTGGCTATGAATAAAGTTTAATTCATGATAGTCAGGCGCACCACACTCAGCCCTAATAGCTCCAAGCTACCTGCTAAGTAAGTCCGGGTATGCGGTAGTTCAGCTAAAGGTCCCATATCGTGTAAAACCGGATTTCCCTTGCCTCTGATTAACATCGTGGAAGTATCAAAACGCACGGTAGCCAACTAAATCCACACAATCCATATTAGAAAACCGAGCCTCTACTTTGTGGCGTCACATTGGTAAGCTCATCATCATTTTTTACAAAGCATTTTTTTTCAAAGCGGTTGTCATGGCGTATTTACCGACCAGTTTTCCTTATCTGTCCGCCGGGCTGTGGTGTAGCCTAAGTTTCACTCTTGAAACGGTTAGCCAATCAGAACAGAGGGGTCGTTAATATTAATGAGCCGTAAAGACACAGCAACAGGTAACACTTTGTAAGGCTCGGAGAGATGCTGGAAAGTGAACATGTAAAAACGGATTGAGAGCGTTTTAACATGACACCGCACAAAAAGCGTTTAATGGACCTGAAGACATAAAATAAAACAATGGAAAGTGGAGAATTATTAGCTTAAAAGACTTTCTGTTGTAATATGATCAATTTTATATGTGTATCTGTCTAGACGATGTGGAATAATCGGGCAGAGGGCAGTCAGCATGTGGAATACATGGACACATCACAGGCACCATGCTGGTGCTGGTACTATCTGGCAGACTGTGGAAGGTGGCACAGGTTTGAGGTACCCCAACCCTATATCACTATACAGATCAGTCATAATCTGTCTGTTAGTTTGTGAACTAAGAATTGTTTCCTGATCAGTGTTGTTTGAATGGCAGGATGATCCAGATATCTCCCTCAGCACAGATGATATAGAAAGGTGTTACCTAAAAGACTCCATGGGGGTTTTACAGACATGTTCATCCACTGGTGGCAGCAAGATCGATTTCTCAGGTATTTGAGTATTTTTTCTTGTTCACATAAAGTCTTCATTTGATTTATAATGAGCTTGTGTGGGTGACATGATTAATTTCTCTCTATTCAGCAATGTTACAGACTGACTGTACCACAGGACGGCAAAGGAGAATCCAACGATCCTGCCACGTTCAGATAAGGTGAAACAAGGGATTAAATAAATAATTACAATTAAATTAAATTAATTAAACTTAAAGCAATAAAGAGTGGACGAATCAATATTATGCAACGTCCATGTACAGTCTCGGTTTCTGACAAAATGAAAGTGAAAGTTACTGTCAGCCCAACAGACACTAACCACTCCTCTCCATTCTAGGTGTTCCTGTTTTAGCTCTGTCCCTGTTTTCTGGGAAATGGTTGATCCCAAACTGCCATATCAGGTGATATGCTAAATCGAACTATTTAGTAAAGCAAATATCCATTCTGTATCATTTTCAGATTTTTTTTTTTTTTTTAGCATTTTTTACATTGTAGAAAAAAAAAAACCTCAGGCAAATAGTGTCTCTACAGATTAAAACAGCAACTGGGCAAGTTAAAGTATTATGGCCAAATATATCCCACTGGAATTCAAAAACTGAATTATTAGGTCAAATATGGTTCAGTTGGGTGCAAAGTGATTACATTATTATTTATTATTTTACAGTTAATCCGTCTGAATGAATTCACCCCTGAGTATCAGACTGTGGCAGATTTTGTGAAGAACGACGGGTTGTTGGACAGAACCATCGTATCAATCAGCAGGATACAGAACTTAGACCTGTGGGAACTCTATTGCAGGTAGGTGGCTTTCCATAAGCTGTGCTGTTTATTCTACTGCACCTGCTCCCTCTGCTGGCACTCAAAATGGCCTTTCTATTCACTCTCTGTGTTATAAAGGAAGAAGAAACAGCTGATGAGGATTCAAGGTGTCAAAGAAATCAACGAGAGAAGAATATTTCATGGAACCCAAATCAGCAATGTGCACAATATTTGCACATATAACTTTGACTTCAGATTACCTAGCGCGAATGGCCATGTGTTTGGAAAAGGTGAGTGAGAATGATACAGTAACAAGTCCAAGTCCAATATATTTAATAGTGTAATATGTCCATTTCTGCACCAGAATTCCTCTAGTTAATCTATTTTTTTTCTCACTTAGGGACATACTTTGCAAGACATGCGTCATACGCAGATAATTACAGTAAATGGAGCACTGATCCATTGCCACTGTATGGCGGGGCATCACAAGCTGCACAAGGCCAACAAAGTAAAATAATATTTTTAGCCCGGGTGATGATTGGAAAGTCAAAGATGGGACACAAGGAATTCCAAAAACCTGATCATGAAACTTCAACAAACAACCACGACAGCTGTGTGGATAACATCAAGGATCCCAAAATCTTTGTCATTTTTGATCCAAATCAAATATATCCAGAGTATTTGATTCAGTACTGCTGAACTCAAGAGAACATTTGGAAGTGCAACATGCTTACATCAGACTGTCTGGATGCAAATGTTTGCATAATTTCAGCATATTTCTCAATGGATTTTGTATTGACAGCTATGAAGAAACCATGGAGAGCTGAAGGTTGCCAACAGAGAAGCACTTTGGAATTTCATGTCTTGAAAGGTTATTTTTCCTCTACCGCTGTTTTTCCAGAACATAATTTTTTTTTTTTAAATTTTAATACAATGTTGAAAACAAAAATTAACATTAACGTTATTTTGTTCTTTTTTCTATGACAAAAGCTCCAGTCCATAATTGCAGTATGGTTAATTATTGAAATTATTTAGCTGATTACTTATAGTAATCAGTAAGAAAACATTCTTTTCATTTGAAATTTATTGTCAGAGCTTTAGTTACAGAGACTGAAGCATGACATTCAAACATATTTTTAGGTTGCAAAAGGTTTGTTTACATTTACATTGCATCTTATTGTATTTTTAATTCAAGTCACTTGACAAAAACTTTAAGTGACAGTTTAAAACAAACGTTGACTATGGTGAGTTAAACAAATGTCTAAACTTCTCTATGTTGAGAAGTATGTTTTTGCACACTGGATACACTTGGATACATCATGAAGTCATTGACCACCACAATGACTGGAAAAGGGGCTTAGAACACATCTTTCCAAGAAAATCATTGAAAAGATGGATCAATAATTTGCGGATAAGCTACATTTATTTACTTTTAGATTATTTAAAATGGTTCTAGAGTGTTTACAACTCTGCTTTGGTCATTGGCTAGTAGCCTACCGGTTATCCAGGTCATTCTTTACCTTAAATATAGTTAAATTCATTATAACAGTTTGATTTTGTTTATGACAAGGTTTGTATGACCTCATGATCTTCTTTGATCTCCAAACAGAAGAGCTCTATAAATAAATTGCCCGGCAGAACCAAACCAAAAGGTCACCGGTGTTTATTCATGTGGTATTTATTAACGTGATCTTATAATATCCAGCTTTTCATGTTTTGGGACTGGGGTTATGAGCCTTCTAAACTAGACTTGGGGCCTGAGGCGTTGCTAGCAATTCTAGGCCCCCTGACAATATGAGTCAGGGCCCCCAACCTGATGCATCTAACTGAATACAGAAGGGGCTTCCTTAACCAGAAATGACAAAAAATGTTTCTATAATATTCCTGGTGGGACTAATAATGGGTTATTATAGCCTCATCATACATATTTTTTTATCTGCTGTGGTATTTTTTATAATATCCTACTAAGATGTATTGTAGGATTACAATTTTGTTCTTTTTCATAAAGATTTATTCACACTCATCATGGTAACTTTGTTTCAAACGTAAAAGAGAAATCTTTTCCTAGAACTTTCTTTCCTCCTATCAATTTTGCCAGCTGTACTTGAGGGAAAATGTCAGCAGAGGTCGCTACTGACACAGTAGATGTTTCAGCACAGGAGTGGGCAGGTCAGCATTATTTGAGCACTTAAAAATGGCACATTTCTTTACCATTATTTTTGTAGGAAACACACTCAATCCTTTAGTTTCAATCAGCAACTGCTCAAAATATTTTCAAACAGCCAGCAGTCAGCTGTGGTCTTGTATCCTCTTAGCACCATCCATCAGTTAACCAACAACTGGTTGTTGGCCAGATATAAACGGAGTGGAGTTACAACATGGAATTGAGGGGAAGGGAATTGGTTCTCACCTTTGCCAGTAATGTTAAGAAGCCCACTATCCTTCACCTCCAATTCATCACTTATTTAACACAATAACAGTCCAGGCATTAGACCACATAGTTGTGAAAAAGCAAAACAAAGGCTAACATTAGCACCCAGTAACATTCACTTAGTATTTTAGTGGTTTAAGACAAGTGGATTTAATCGGTCAGTAGCAAAAAATGACAGGGGACAAGACACTATTGTTGCAATACTGGAAACGTTTTTTTCCAGCCTTTCCTATCAGTCAAGCCACTGGTTTTTACTACATGTGATGGTAAGGTTGTTATAGCCTTTGCATAATGGTGGGGTGGTTTATCAATATTCATTTCTGCAGCTTGGCAGCACTACAGGCTACAAGTTATTTGGACTATTTAACTGGTTTGACTTTTCATCTCAGTCTAACAGCTGCACTTCAGTGGCATGTCGGTCACCATATTAACTGTCCATTATGTTACTGATAGTCTTTTTTCTATTTTCTGTTTTTATACTTGATGGGTTGATTAATGGGGTGATTGATCGACTGAATTGTTGGACAGGACACGTGTGCATGTGTTCTACTCTAGCAGCACCTTATATGGGATAGGTGTCTGACTTGGAAGTCAAAGTAGAGTGAGAGTAGTCAGTAGTATCCATACCTGAGAGTTTGCAGGCCTAAGATCGTCCTTGAACTTCAGTTGGCTGAAATACCAAGGCTTAAGGTAGCTTTGTGTTCTTTGAGTAGCCATTCTATGCTTCCCCCACTCCCACATGCTTACATAGCAGGCGTGGTAGGGAGGAAATCTTTCATCTGTCACGGGCCTGTCTCACTTCCTTCCCTAGTTTACCTTCCCCTTTAAGCCCAGGCATCGCAGGTGTTGCTCCTGCCGTCAGAAGTCATGTCTACCGGATATGGAACACCCAAACACAGATGGAGCCATCATGTGCGAGTAACTTTCATCTTTTGAGTGACAAAGGCAGCTTATGGGTAATTGGCAGCGGGGTAACAAGGACTGTCTCTACTCAAGTACAGGAGGAAAATATTACTCAGCTGTAATGAGGCAAGGCGGCTTATTTGCAAGCTCCTAAAACAGATTACTTGTATTTTTCATTTTAGCGTGAGTGGATGTGAAAAGGCTAAATTGAAATCCAAACATGGTCACATTAATAATTTTTCCAAAGTTTTCCCTGCGCTGGATTGGATTGGATTGGATTGCACTGGTTGCTGGAACAGCGGATTCTGCATATCTGCTCCTTGGCCCCACTCCCGGTGGTGTGGTCAACCACACAGGCAGGAAGAAGAGGGGGCATCAAAGTGCTTCCTCATTGGGTGTCAAGCTAGCGTGACCTGGGAAACACAGAGACACATTCAGATGGGGCTAGACTTGCAAAAAAGAGGACCTCTCTGTTTCCCCTCTCCGCAGGGGTCATGGGACACCACCTTCATATGCAATTCTAATGAGCTTTATCACTATGGATAGAGGAATGTCTGAGGAAGATCCAGGATTGGAGGGCTTGACTTGTTTGGCCAAAAACTGTAGTTGAGTTCATTTCTGAAATGTTATATATCCATTTTTGGTGAAAAAAAGGATCATTACCTGAAGTTCATCATTAAACATTTCTAAAATATAGATGATCCAGTCTGTAAAGGCATTGTCATTTCATCAACCAAAACCAACCAATCAAAAGTACAGCACCACAATTTGTTTTATTTTGTGCTATCAATCAATATCAATATATAAATATTTCAAGAATTTTTCAAATGTTGGCAGTCTACAGTGGAACAACTCTCTTCATTTCTTCTAACTGGGACATGATTTGGAGTGTTTGCATCTGTGTGTGTGATTTTTCAAGGGTGTTTGAGTGTACATTTAGAAATTTCTAAAAGAGGACGCAATTTATCATCATAGGTTATACAACAGACAAAATCTTTGATTTTATTCAAGCTGAGAAAATCCTAAGCATTACAACCCCCTTATTCCACTTGACACACACATTTTGTGAACATATTTAAGGACTGAAATAAGCTGTACAGAATAATCTGTCCACATGTAGAGCAAGTCATATCCCAATTATTTTTTCTTGCTCAATATCGTACAGTCTAGTGTACATTGTTTATATGACTGCATAGTATTTATTGGTTCCTTAGTCTTGAGTTGAGTTACTGTATATGTAATTGTTTACTAAGACCATAAATAAGACATGCTATCCTCTCAGTAAATTATTTTATGGATAAGATGGGCAGATTCACTGATAAGTAGCAGATAGTGTTACAAAAAGCTGTTTTCTACACATAACAAATGCATGTTTGATTCTTATTATTGCTATTACATAACCAAACTGCATGTGTTGTGTTATTTCCTCATAGATGAACATTAAGCTTCATTGCATGCTTTAAAATGCTTAAAACTCTGGCTGGACTCTAGTTGTAAGTAAATTAGTGCGTTAAGTTTTGTACCTTGTTAAATATTTACAGCTTGGTGAGCTCAAAGCCAGGCATGTGATTATAGCCTCTTTTTGATGTCAGCTACATCGGCTGATATCAACATGTTGATGAGTTGAGTGAAAAGACCAAGTCTAATTAGTAATTTCTCTCAGAAAACTGTCTTTTGGGCATGTGTGTGTCTGTGTGTGCGTGTGTGTTCGTGTGTGTGTGTGAGTTAAAGAGAGGGAAAGAAAGAGAGAGAGGGAGGGAGAGAGAGAGTGGCACGATTCTTTTCTGTTCCATCTCCCTCTGTCAAAAAGGTCTCCATGGAAACCAAGAATAGGTAAGGGGATTGGAGAGAAATGAGTTCTTAAATTATTCAACATCTCGACATTTCAAAGACTCAGAATAATCTATTTGGAAATTTCAAATAATTTACGTTGTTGAGCGGCAAAGGCGTCCTGGGGGACATCACTCAGCTGAGAGCAAAAATCATGTTTTTATTATGGAAAAAGGTTCACTTCTCTTTTACAAAACACAACACATTTTAGGCTACACGTTTTCTATAATTTAACCAAACACCACAATCATCAAAAACATCTCCTACTATCATTTTAACAAGCTCTCTCTGTGTCACAAACCCATTCTGTGACAGTAATCACAACCTGATGTCCCTGAGCAGAGAGGAAAAAAAAAACAGAAACAGACATTTTCATGTAATCGTCTTGTAGCCTACTGTAGCCGATCTATTTGGAGAAATGAGAGAGGGAGAGCTAAGGTGACAACGAAAGGGCACAGTGTTGGCATGTTCACATAAAATTACACATATTAATAAATTAAACTGATCGGTTGATCATATGAAATAAAATAAAACATCTTCATTTGACACAAGGAACACAATACATAAGTAATAACCTTTCTTGCTTGGCACGAGAGGCGTAAGACTCGGTACAAGCTTTGGCACAGTTGAAGAGTTTTCTCATGATCTGTTTTCATTTACAGTTGCAACCATTTAAAATGCACCAGGTGCAAACAAACTTCAGTGTCTCGGACAACAGTATGCTGATTGACTATGCATCATGCCTTAACCTGTCCTTTTAATTGGTTGCAACAATATGTACATATAAGCTTATACAGTATATGCATTATCAGGGGGCAGTACCTGAAGATGTGTTAGCACTGGCATGCTTTCATGTTGTTCAATTACTGTTTTGTCTCATGTTTGAAATAGGAGCATGAACAGCAAAACTTCAAGGTTAGATCACCCTGAGGATTGTTGATGATTTTTACTCATTTAAGAGAAAGATTATAGACAAATCCATATTCACCAAACAGCGTTGAAAACATGAAAACACATTTTGCAGGAATTATTTTATTTCAATACCATTGCTTTTTTTTTTTTCAAATTAAGTGCTCTAACCTACCCAAAACTGGCAGTTGAGTTTTTAATGTCAGTTAAATAAAAATTGGCCCAGAGACATAAATCCTCATCAAGCCCTCTAACATTGGTCTCAAGAAGTTTTCTTTTGGATTTCCCAGTTACTTGCCTTTGACTTGAAGGTGACATTAGGCTTATTCATTCACCATACCGCGCATTCATGGCACCATAGGGCAGAACCTGCCTTTTTGACCCTCAAATCCCAAACATGCCAACCTCAAACAGTCTTTCACAGGGATAACAGGCTACCATTCACTAGAGACTTCGTCCTTCATGCCTTGAACAGATAGCTTTTAGCCTCCAGCTCTTTCATATCCTTAAACCGGATAACTGGTCTCCTCTTGCCCCATTCCCTGGAGGACACTCCATCTTCACTGAGGGAACGCCTTAGCACTTCTCTCGGTTCAAAGATCTCCCTTTTGGGTCCCGAGCCCGTTCTTAGTCCTGAGTCCCTGCCGCTCCATGATGTTCCACAGCTTGCGCAGGTTGGACTGGGTAATGATATCGTCGGGTTTGAGCTGGAGCGCTCGCAGGTAGTTGGCCTCAGCTTCTGGAAGTTTCCCATTCAGGTGAAGGATGGCACCGAGGTTCATCAGAGCGGCCGGGTACTGGGAGAGGGCAAAGAAATAGTGTGAGGGGAAAAACAGCAGAAGGGGATACAGAGTGATCTTGATATTACCACAAAGTAAAAACATTAATGGGCCATAATGCTCTTATGGTGAGATACGTGAGATATTAGAGTGTTGAGTTACAGGATTACTGCACTTGTGGCAACTGTAGCCACTGTTTGTCCTTGAATTCCTCTATTTTGGCAAACTATTTTGAGCTTGCCCTTCTGAGCCCTATGTTTCACACTGACTCTGATATGCGAGACATATTTCAGGACGCTTGCCAGGTTTCTTGTGGTAGATTAAGGCAGGGGCTCTGGTGAAATTTGCTTAAGGCTAAGAAAATCAAATATGCATTAAATTAGCCCTAATGTGACCTCACAGTAGCTGGCATGGTCAAATTTCAGAGTTTGTCCTTTGACAGTGCCGTGGTGAAATGAGCTTTGGAATTGAATTACAGAGTTTGGAGGGAAGATTACAATTGATAATCTATATTTGGCTGTGTGACTGGGCACTAGAATATGGTAAAATTGCCCCCACACTCCCTTACACTTGATTCTTTTCAGGTCAGCAAAGCTAGAGCTGAAGCTGACTGGATCAGAGGGGTTCACTTGTTTTGCCCAGAGCAACAGTTCTAACCAGGAACTGGCTTGGTGTGACTGTGTGTGTGGGTGTGTATGCATGTGGCGTGCATGTGTGTGTGTGTGTGCATGTGCGTGCAAGTATGAGTATCAACCAAAACCCCCATGCAGCAGTGTGTTTAAGGTCCTTGATCCTATTTAATCAGATTGCCCCATTTGAAGTGGCAAAGTGAAACCACTTGGCCGTGACCTGAGTGTCCTGCATCACAGACTGGACTCTCAGCAAGCCACAACTAACAAACACACCCAAATCTCATCCCCACCTCCTCCGCATCTCGTCCCCCAGACCTGGACTTACTCCCAGGCCTGGGTCCTGACTGCCTGACATACGGTTAGCCTCTTGGCAACTACTTCACAGTTTTATTTTCCTCAAACACAACTTTGCCTTGCCTTGTCTTGATATTTCACTTGTTTACATTCCATTTCTCAAGTAGAGTCAGACCCGCTTTTAAGTGGGAGCTTGTTTGTCTCACCTAATGGAACAAAATGCTTGAGTTCGAATATTTCAAGCAGTAGACTTGAAGACACTCCAAAATTAATAATGCAGTTTCACACCAAGGGTAGTTGCACTGCAGTACAGACTAATTTTTTTAAGTGGGCGGTTGTTTGTCTCACCTAGTGCAATAAATGAATGCTGGAGGCGTTTGACTATCTCAAGCAGTAGATTTTAAGACGCTCCGAAACATGTTCTGCCTTCTGTACCATGCAGGAACCAGGTGTAAGCAGCTGAGACATGTTAAGCTAGATAAATGAAGGCCCTCTGTCACTGTAAACAACTGGGTGATATACAATACACACTCTGGACAAAATCACGGTAAAGGGACCAGGGAGCATTAGAAACGGAGCCCTGTTTACATCTGTCCTGTGTATACAGGAAGGCAGCCAGAGAGTAAATCGGCAACTCCTCTCTCTTTGGGCTGAGGCAGTGATTTGTGCGGTGGGGCTGGTCTGTCTGTAATGCATATACAGTGAGAAGGGCGAAGAAAGGGATGTAAGCTCTTGACCTTTAGCAAGTTGGATATATTTGCATGAGTGAGGAGGCAAAGGGTAGAAACAGAATCTGCCTCCGATCCTTTTTAGTCAATTCAAAATTAGTGTTCAGCATCTGAAATGGGCCCCATAAACTCAATGATTGCATTATTCACAGTGTTACCAGCTTCGCTTTAATGCCATTTGCACAGTTAGTCAGTAAACATAGCCTTTTCAGCTAAGAGTAGAAATAAATTTGCATTACATTATGCAATGAAGCTCCGTTCGAGAGGTGCAAATAATGAAGCATTTTAGTCTATCAGTGTATAAAAAGAAAAACTCTTTCCAATCTTTCTCTGAAGGCACATAATTATTGCCTTTCTCAGCACGTATAACCAGCACTGTCTGAATCTTTCATGACCTGAAAGCTATTGGAATAAGTTGATATTTGAGAGCCTGTCACTCACTAAGCAGACATGTACAGGGAAAATGTCAAAGACAAGAGGTGCTTTGCTCTTGACAAATGACAAGAGAAGCCCTCAGCATGTCTGAATGGGCACATGAGGGCTCTCTGACTCCCTCTGAATTAAAATATATAGCTATTCATTTGAGTAGCTTATTTTTACAGGATAGAAAATAAACACGGCTTTTCCAAACTTAAATGGACAACCAGCACACAAAGCTTTCCACTCTTCTATTGAGTTCAGAAGACAGTTAACTTTAATTTCATTAACGTTGCAAACTGAGCAGTTTTCAGTCTGATTTGTAGGCAGTTACTCTACATTTAAGTTCAATTTTACATGGCTTCTCGGACTTTCACGTATCAACTGACAGCCAAACCTTATCTAAAAAGCCACAGACACTACACAGGTTCCTGTGCCTGTTGAAATATAACACTGGTTACTCCGCTGTAGGATTGTATGAAGATGAAAGTCAAACCCTCTCTCCTGACTGCAATGGCAACATAAGTCACAGAGCACACAGTCACCCAACAGACTAACATGACAAATGGCCACAGGAAGCCCCATCTAGGTCTTGTCTAAAAACACAGGGGTTCCTATGACTCTAAATTACCTCTCCCAGACGAGTCCACGCGCCCTTCTCCTTTGAAGTGACTGATTGATACTAGGCAGCAAGAGGAGAGCCCCAACTTCCTCAACCGCATATGCTGACAGAGAGAGACCTGATATACCGCAAGGCTCAGCCTGTCGCACCGTACTGACACGATCAAGTGTTTACTTTGAACGTGAATACTTTGAACTGAATGTGTGAATTTGATATTGGAAAATAGTACCCAGTGAACTCTTCTATCTTTGGGATTTCTGTATTTGAATAAGCACAGTGAGACATGCACAGTAGTTTCCATTTTGTATTCAGTCATATCAGTTTTTGCCAATAACAACACTGCTTTAACAATAATGTCTATAACTGTAATACGTAGCACGCTGTGTGTGTGTGTGTGTGTGTGTGTGTGTGTGTGTGAGTGTGTTTGCCTTAACTAACAGAGCCGCCAGTCCAGGTACTTACATCTGGTCTTAGGCTGGCTGCACGCCCATATTGCCTCTCTGCTGCCTCATTTAGACTGGCCTGTCTGGAGAGGAAGAGGAACACAGAGAAAAAGGAGGGAGAATGAAAGATGGGCACATAACACAATCATTTATATTCATTATTAAGTTTTCACTAATACTAATTACGATTAATCATTGTAAAGATTCATTACTGTACTACTAATCATACAAATTACTGTCTTTGTTGAATATTCAGTTCTGATTGGCCAGTGAGCGCATTCACATAACAGACCGCTGTTTCATATGGAATCATATCACTCCGCAGTCGAGAAGTCTGGTCATTTTTGTTGATTTCTAATCAGATTAACTGGCGACACCATGTGCCAGAAAGATGTTACTCGTTACTGCAGACAAACACTCTTCTCACCAAGTCAGGAAAATGGAACTTTTAATTTATTCGGAGAGCATGAAACATTTGGTGGTTAGAGGCTGAACAGCAATCTTACCAGATTTGTTTACGTTGCTATGGTTACAGACTTGCTACAGTGTAGTCACAGATGTTTCAACACAGTCCTGCTGAACTATTTGTTTTTAATGAAAGCTTGTAAGGAATGCTTGTAATAAAATAATTTTAAATTAATGTTTTGTGCCAAATGATTAATGTCTTTAAGTAGCCGTGTAATAAATGGGATAATGTAGCGTACGCTTCGTGTTTGGGTCTTGATTCGCCCTGTCGGTCATACTTGGTGATTATAACTGACTCGCTGTACATTATCCCACACTTATTATTCATCAGTGTGGAATGGAACAAAGAGATGAAGATAATATTTTGAGGATGATGTTGATGCAAGAAATGCTGTACCAGCCAGTCAACCCCAAATGGTATAGTTAATCTGCTCTGTACATCTGTATGCAAAGAGTACATGAACCAGACTTGCTGTGCCAAAGTTAATTAAATCAAGAAGGCCATCATTTCCAGACTTAGTAATTAATATTTATAAGGCTGTGACTCAAGCAGATATGTCTCTGTTGAGCTGGCATAAAAGTAGAATATGCCTTGAGAATACGGGCAGCATTTTTTCAGGGTTAGCTGAAGTTCACCACTGACTTTTCATAGTCATCGCTTTAAGAGAGTCATCTTCCTTGATCTTTGTTTTGTGTGGTCAGATGCTGCAGAGTCCCCCAGAGGACAGAGAGAGACTCAGGGAATCAGATCTGAAATGCCCTTCAAAGACAGGGAACTGCTACACAGAGGTTAGAGGCATTATTTCTCTTTCAAAGCATCAAAAGAACCACACTGCCCCTTCTGATAATCATGTAAAGAGCAACTGTGGAGAATGCATTATGAGTGAAATCGCTTATGCATTGGCTGCCTGTAACATTAAGGGAAGCACTTCCAAGACTACAGTGAGTCAACTGATAAAAAGTGGCTTCATAAAAACACAAAGGATGCAGAGTATAGGCCTACAACTTTGTGTCTTTTGCAACATTTACAGGAAAATCTTACATCAAACAAAATTGTCAGGTCATTATTCTAATCCTGGTTAGTTCAGCCAATATTTGTAAACATGAAACAATCTCTCCCCAAGATAAGCCAAGGAGCCTTTTATCTACAAAGTCGTGAAGTTATGATTTCTAAAGTTGCACTGTCACAATATTCACAAAGTTCACCTCACATTCATTATCAACAGAGCAGCTTTAGCTTTAAATCCAGCTAATGACAGGTTTGTGTCACAATAATTTAAGTGAGGTCCGTGACAGGCTTAATCGGTTTGAATATATGTCACAGTGGGTCTCAGCTGAAAATAACCTGTCAGGCCAGACTAAGGCGGAATGATCTGTCACTTAGATTTACTCCTGCTTTCCAAGAGCAAACCTCCACTAGACTCTGAGACTTTTAACTTTTAACAAATCCTCTGCAGCGTTGCATTTAGATGGAGGATGCTAGAGAGCCGTAATGACTTTTCCAGATATGTAGAGCAAAACGGAATTAAGGCACATCACTTCCAATATTTCCTTGAGTTGCAAGGAGCAGAGGGGATTTGCAGTTCTTTTTCAAATGTTTTAAGACTCATATGCTGTCTGTGCACGTGCCTGCCAAACTTTAGAGGAAAATTCTCCAATGGCTTGGTTTCTTTACAAGCCTTGGCCTGAAACATCATGATGATGGACTGAAACTATACTGGTGTTTATATGTGTTATACATAATAGCTTTTATAGCATATTTCCATATGAAAGGACATTTACTATTAATATAACATTACTGTAATTTATATTTAAAAGATGGTAGTATCCAATAGCATACAGTAGTAGGCTACACAATAAGCCTTTGAATGGTGAAGTAGCACAGCGGCGAACTGTGTAAATAGAGCCAGCTTCAAAAACCTCAACACTGCTTCATGAAATATGTTTTCATTCTATTTGCTGAGTCTTGTGAGGAACAACGGATGTGGAAAAATGCTTTGGTAAAGTAGGGAAACTCCACTTGCAAACATTCCAGGTTGGTCCAATTGGTGTTGTGTATGTTGTGTATGTAAATAGTTTTATTCAGCTGTCTGGCCAAACCTGAGCATGTGAGCAGCACTGAAGACCACATCAAACTCTGAGCTGTCCAGCTCCGCAGCTCTCTCTGCCATCTCCGCCGCCTCGCCCAGACGAGCCTGCTCCAGCAGAAACTGACCTGGAGGAGGGAACACACAGAAGAGCTGCACTTTTACACAAACCCACCAAGCTCAGTTTGACCACTTCTTTATTTGTGAATACAGTTTTCCCACCTTTTTGGCCTGACAGTATTTATGGCATAAACATCAGGACTCGGACAAACATCTATCATTTTACAGATTCCCTACTGAAAAACATAAGCTTTAAGCTAATACAGTATTTAGCCCATTAGCTAGCGAGTAGCTAACTAGCTAGTAAGGAGCTATAGTAAACTGGCTAACTTCCCTATTAAATTCAAGCAGTTGCAGCTGTTGTTAACGAGACTGCCTGCTATTAACTGTTAGGTCTATGTACTCATTTATGTGTAAAGTAATATTAGTTTTATTAGATAGTTTTATTTATATGCTAGTTTTATATGTATATCTTCCAGGTAGTTTCCCACCCGAAGTGTGACATAAATTCACAATGGCCGCCATGGCAATGAGCTATAAATTCATGCTTTTATGAAAATATAATTGTTTTTTGTTCATATAGGTGGTTGTTTGCCTTGTGGTAATCTTCAACTGGACGTCATAGTTTCCCCACCGTCTTATTTACCACTACATCACTGCTTATTTCTACTTTTTGTTAGTCGCTCTGGATAGGGGTGGGGGGGTAAAGGGAGAGAGAGAAAAGGGTGAAAGGGTGAAGGATGGAGTGAAAAGTGATGGGATTGACGGCAGGATTGAGGTTAAAAGAAAGACGGCGAGCGCTTGTAAGGAAGCATTGACAGACAAAGATGGAGAACACTGTAAAAACAAAGGAAGACGAATGTAGTTAGTGAAAGAGAGAGGCAGTGAAAGAGAGAGCCACGGGAAATGCAACGGGGAAGGGGAGAGAGAGAGATGAGAAGGCAGACAGTGAAATAGTGAGGGGTTGTTGTTATGCTCGGCGGAGTTTGAAAGCACAGACGAGTCGGAGGTACTTCATGTGCTTTCCTATGGGAGCCTGGCCACCTGGTGCGGCACCCACGGGTGTCTGCTCAGTGGCTATAAATTAACTGCCGAGCCTGGCCACAGATGTTCCTGCGTGCAGGAAGGGGGGAAATGTGGGGAGGTTCTCTTGAGGTGTGTGTGTGCGTGCGTGCGTGCGTGCGTGCGTGCGTGTGTGTGTGTGTGTGTGTGTGCGTGTGTTGGCTTTTGAGTAAAAATCTTGTGGTCAAAGCTCACCATATTCGCCTGTGCGCCAACACCAAGCTGTCTTGCATACCAAACAGTTTGTTTTTTGTTGTTTTTTTTACCTTTATTTTACAGTATAACAGTGAAGAGAGACAGGAAGAATGGGGGAGGGAGAGGGGGATGAAATGCGACGAAGGTCCTGAGCCGGATTCAAACCCAGGACTTAGTGGCTACATGGTACACGTCTTAGCCAACTGAGCCCCCAGGACGTCCCACCACACGGCTGTTTGACACAAATGAGTAGATAGAACCAGGCCATATGTAGGACGGCACATGCGTGTTCAGCTTGCATCGAAACATGTGTTACTGAGAACAATGGCAGGAAAGGGGGCCTTGTCTTAGTTATCTGACTTCTCCTGTGAGCTTTCACCCTCCCTGTCCTCACTTCCTTGCACTCTCTCATACGCAGTGTACCCACTTTGAATTGTGTGTTTGTGTTTGAGCATGCGCGTGCATCTGTGGTGTGTCACAGTGTGGACAAAAATCCATCACTCCTTACACACACACACACCTGGAGCTCACCCAGTGAATGGGGGATAGCTAAAGCAGCCAGATTGTGATAAAGGAGGGGACCAGTCTACATAAACATCACCTATAACAAAGGGATACAAGATAAGATTGAAAGAAAGAAAACAGAGAGAGAGAGAGAGAGAGAAAGAGTGTAAGGATCTCAGAAGGGGAAACAGCGCAGTCCAAAGACAGCAAGGCAACCCTCGCCAGGGCCCAAACACAACTCAAACCCCAAGATATCCAGCACAGGGAAAGCAATGGGAGGAACGGGGGAGAGATATGGAAGAGGAGAAAGGGACAGCGCTTTCAGCGAGACAGGACAGATTTCATTTCCTATGAATATCCTGGAGATAGCGACACGGAGCAGAATGGAGCCTGTTCCTTCAAACTGATATGAAATGCTGCATTAGCAGAGGCACAGACGGAGCATGGTATCATGTTTTACTCTCGGTTAGCACAAGAATGGTAAGCAGTGTACTCCTGTCTCTTTAGTCAGATAAACGAAGCATGCCCGTTTACGTCTGGCCACGCAGCCTGCAAAACCTCAAACAGCTTTAACACTCCCAGCAGCACTGATACCAACAGTTTATTAAATGGCAGTACATTTCCACAAATTAGTTAGTTATGAAGCGATTCTTTTCTGAAATACAGTATCACCACTAGGGTATTTGACACCTCCAAATGATTACCACACTGCTACTAATTCTTTCCAAAATTCTTTATTTCAGTGTTACGTAAGCCATGACTAGGGTCTAGTCCTCTTACGATAAGAGAACTGCTATGTTGTAATGACTCTGGGTCCTAGGGTGAGACTACAAAGTTCGAGTCCTGGGATAAAAGAGTTTAAGGTCCCTTGTGTAATTGTTATTCTCACTTACAGTGTACTGCAGCAAAGCCTGTGCATTATAGTAAATGTTACAAGGTCTGCATGGCACATGTTTGGATAATGAGCATTTGCACATGTTATAGCTGGAAGAAAAGGACTTACAATGAGCTCTGTCTCACTGAAATGCATGGATGGAGCAACACTGGCTCATGTAAATAGAGGGCACGATCTAATGTCTCTGAAATGAGTTGCTAATGTGTTTTAAGTTATTAGATATTTGAATACCTTTGAGTAGTCAAGATGCCCATGTACAGCCACTTATAATCAGGTGCTGGTTGGTCGCAGGAATACAAAATAGTCCATATAAAGAAATTATCCAACCGCAAACTGTGGGGCTTTGCTGACTATATAATCACATCTTTATTTTTCTTATAGCATTTGCAAAATAGGCTTATATAAGGAGCGCATTTCACTTGTTGCTTTCTCAGGTTCGCTTACTGTTTTCAATACCTTTGTCTACCAAATACTGACATTTTTGAAGATAGAGACATCTGTATTTTTAACAGTTGAGTGCTGACTTTCAAACAAGCTTTGCCAAAAATGGGTATGTAATGTTTAAGAATGAAACCTTTAAAGTGTATTCTTACCATAATGCATGTAGCAGTTTCCTTTTGTCGGGTCCAGTTGAATAGCTCTCAGATAATACTTCTCTGCTTCTGTCTTCTGCCCCTATAAGAGAGGGATAAAATGATTCATTGCCTTTGACATCCCAGTTAGTTTATATATTGTTAGAACATTGTGATCCTTTAATGTTTTGCAATGGCACAAGGCAGATGTTGAACTGTGTATTTTTCTGTAGATCCCCTGTGCTGTATCTTACTCTGGATATAATGTAATGTACATACATCGAGCTGGACATCCTGTGTGGACATGCATGCACACACACACACACACACACACACACACACACACAGCTACAACAATCACTTGTAGTTCACTGTATCTGCTATGAATTATTTTAGTGCGCCGACATGCATCAGTTGAGGCATGGTAGCCATGCTGTAAAGTTACAGCAGGAAACTGACGCTCATAAAGAATACGCCACCCCCCACCCCTCACCTTTAAAGAAAAACCTCAAGGGGTGTGTGTGTATGTGTGTGTGTGTGTGCTGCACCAAATCCCTGCAACCAAACTGAGAAAGATATTGCTTATGCTCGTGCACAAGGTTCTCTTTCTCCACCTCTTTTGTTTTATGCTCCAGCACTGATTGCTTCCATATTGCCAATGGATTTGCCATTCAACATGAAATGAGAGGAATGGGGACATTAGGTTTGCTTCATTAGCTTTTTCCCATGCCCACAATCGCTCTAAATGAGTGCAGGAATATTGGGCCTGATGACTTATTTCACATTTTCTTTGGCTCTTTCTCTTTACATTCAATTAAGCCTTTCCCCTAGCCATCCATCAGTCCAGTTAAGCTGAATCAAGTAATGATTTAACAGAGGTTTCACATCAATGTCAACAAAAAATATTCCATCCATTTCTAAGATTTTAAAGATACAGGTTTGTTCTGTGTTAACTGATTTATTGCTGGCTAAGGGTCACTGTATGTATTTCCACATACAGGCATCGCAGTTAGGCGGTCTGACTGTCTTGCACCCCCATGCTGTATTTAGACCTCTGTTTTTGCATTGTTGAGGGGTCTCCCACAGTGGGAGTTAGTGGTTAGCATTAGTGCTGAGTGTATCCAGCAGCACAGCTGAGCTTGAGCTCATAAATCAGATGAGTGCTGACTGACCACAACTCTCCCTCACTGTACACCACTCCCCTCTGATTCTAACCAGAGGTCTGACAGAGAGCAGTGCTTCAGAGTTACACTGGATTTCTCTCTAAGCTGCTTGACCTTGGTAAAAATAGTGTAATTAGTGGCATCAGGACTTGTGCTTGGTAGTTGTTGAGGGACGTGTCTTTTCCTTGCCAGTGAGCATCTGTGGATAGGTAATAGGTGTAAGACTATATCAAGTTCCTACTTTATTATTGTGTGGCTTCTGTATTGACAGAAGAAGAGGGTCACTTTTGAAAGTTGATGAAAACTACTGTATATAGCGATCCCAAACAATGTACCCTAACTCTCCCAAAGTACTGTAAGCATATGACTCCCAGTCTCAGTGAAACATGAACATGCAGTGATGAATTAACTCTCACACACAGTGCATGTTGGGGTGAACCACTGTACAAGACTTCAGTTTGACCTTTCCTCCCCGTGTCTGTATTGTCGATTGGCCAAAATCTAGCTGATGGAGTGATTCAATAAGGAAGTGGAGTAATTGCATTATAAGCCTGTCCGCTGGCCCATTGTCCTGGGCCCATCCAATCTCCTGTTCCCTAAGCCCTGTAGTGCAGGGGGCCTCTCTGTGGCTCAGGGCCCTGGATCTGCAGTCCAGGGCCTGAGGGAGCACAGCAGATGTCCAGCCATGCTGGGTGACTCTAATCTGAACCTTTGCTCTGTGTGTGTGTGTGTGTGTGTGTGCACGCTAAGTACTATGCATATGCTCAAATCTGATTATTAAAAGGGGAAATGAGCAAAAGAAAGATTCAAACCCCTTAAGGGTTGCAGCTGCAAGTGTGTATGAGTGTGTGTCTGTTTGTGCAGGTTCACATAGTTTGGTGAAAAAAGATTCTAAGGAAGTGCCGATCAACCTCTGGTTGTGTCTCGGTTTGGCACCTGAGGCTGTGGAAGGAAAGAGGTCAAACATCCTCACAGAGGTCATGGAGGGTGCTCGGGTTGTTCCAAAAGTTTAACTCTCATGTCTAAACTTTAATCAGCTGTGAACACATCTGTTGTCACAGTTGTTTTTTCTTTTTATGTAATGGGAGAAGACAGAGGGCGTGAAGTTCTCTGTAGAAAAAGACATCAGAACTGCATGGTAACATTCGGGAGCAGTGGGGCAAACTTGTATGCCCTTGATGTCTTCAAACACACACAGACAGACAGACAGACACACACACACACACACACACACACACACACACACAATCTGGAGCTCATCCAGTGGATGAGGGATAGCCATTCCTCCACACTAGACAAACTCCCTGTGTCTGTGACCTTCAGACATCAGACACATATATTTATGCAGCTAAATAGCTGTTTTTTCTGAGGCTATTTGGCAAGCAAAATCACTCCTGGATCAGGGTCACTCCAAGGTCACTGGAACGGCCATGTATCATGGTACGCACTTGGCTTCATTTCTCCTATCACACTGTGTGATCTTCTTTTGTGTTTCATCCAGCTCCAGCAGAGGTCAAACACTATATTCATCGAAACATCACAATTACTCTGGATGACTTCTGATCAGGGGAGCAGGGTTTGATTAGCATGCAGCCTTCGGAGTCAAAAGCTCGCACCTCTTAACAATTATCACAATTCTTCAGGTTCTGCCAGAGAATCAATAGGATGAGTCCGCCTTGCTCCGACACTCCATACAAAGTCACTCCATATGAATTATTCATCACTCCACTCCACTTCACTTCAGGTCCCATCCAATTACACTTTGCCAGGTAGTTAACCACTGTAATCACTACTAAGATAATGCTTGGGCTTGGCATCATGGTGCTTCCCCTGTGTGTGTGTGTGTGTGTGTGCGTATGCGTGTGCGTGTGTGGTAAGAGAATTGGGACTTACAATGATGGACAGGAGTTTCCCATAGGTGAGGTGGGCGGGGATATGGTCGGGTTTGGCCCTGAGGGACTCCCTGTACCAGTGACCCGCCTCCTCCAGCCTGTTCAGCCTCATGTAGGCCTCTCCTGGAACAGGGCAAAGGGTCAGGGTTCAGTGGGATTAGCATGTTTTTTTCCTAGGATAATAAAAAAAGATTAAAGGAAAAGCTTTTTCTAGGCAGCTGTCCACAAGTGTTCTGGTTTGACAGATAAAGCAGCATTTTACTTTAGTACAACAGGAGTTTAGGAGCAGTCAACCTAAAACATCAGCTGCCCCATAGGGATCAGCTGTCACCACTTTGTCATTTAAGCTTTTTTTCCCCTGATTTCAATATCAATAAATACAAAAGGGCAAAATTTCCAGCTTAAACATATGACCTGGACACAAAATGAAATCATCACCTACTAGGATCTTGTTTCTGTGTTAGAGGGATTTTTTTTAGATGAGGTTTGCAAATAAATATGTTCATAGAAAGCAGAAATGTTTGACTAGAAGTGAAATATTGCTGCCTGTTATGAGCTACATTAGGTTGTTATTGGCACACTAATTACTCACAGAAAAGAACCCATGCACTTTGAAAATATCAGAAAGGTAATGAGGTAAACTTTTCTATTTGTTGGCATTTGCTGTTAGTGGACGCTGGCCATTTTTAATTAATTCATGTTATCATACTGCTATCATATTATGTGATTTCTCATACTCCGGAGAGTCTGGTGAATAGATAGGAAACTTGTATTATACTATTGGACAGAAATCTGTTCCATTCCCGCTGCTTTTTCCGAACAGGTGCAAGGCAGATAAAATAGCATGAACTCTGCTGCCTCTTATCCATGGGTCAGCATTCCTTAAACAGTGAATAAATACTTCTTCTCTCCCAACGTAGTTTAATCTGGAAAGCACAATTTTCTCTGAAACCACAATATTTTTGTTCGCAACATTATGAGATTTTGTTTGATGTGAGAAAACAGCGTGCCGTTGGCCCCTGGGGTAACACTACAGTCTGTGGGGTAACAAAATGGTGGGCTGATGACATCACTTGTAACAAAGCGTCCCCCAGACATCACACAAACCCAAACACAACCCCCCCTCTCCCTCCACCTGACCAAACATGCTTCCCATTCTCAATCTGCTCAGGCTGTCCAAGGAATTTCTACAGACATCGCCCTGCAATCTCAACTATGCAATCAAGACAGGTTTCCAATAATGTAATTTGTGTTAGAATAACAAAGAGAGGGACGTGATTTATTACACGGATTAGCTTCAATCCTCTACAAGATGATACACATCTACACAAAGTCTGCGCACATATTTAGGAGCTTTGGTGTTGGAGTCCAACAGGTGGTTCAAGTAAGTCTGATGTGTTTTCATCCAGTATTTAAATATCATAAATAACACCACATTCTGAAAGATTTGTTTGCTGATGAGTTATCCTCAAATGAAAAGGTCACCTAAAAATGGAAACAAATATGTAAGAAGATTCACCACTTGTGCTGAGGCATGTCTGGCTAGTCAATCAGCAACACTAGGTCCAGGACTATGCTGTTTTCACTCGGGTCATAAAAAAAGCATGAAATAGTTCTTTGTCAAGGCAAATTCAATTCTATGAAATGGTTGTATCACCCCCTTAAAATGCCATTTTGGTTGGGCATTGCATTTCAAAGCATGAGTCACCATAGTAGTGGACTCTAAAAATCGGCAACATAATTTTTCTGGATCAAATACAAAGTATCAGGGTGAGACTGCAGGCTCCAACAGTAACTTACCCATCATGTTGAAAAGACTCTGTGGTGCAAACTGTCTGGGCATTTTCTGCACGGCCTCCTTATAGATAGAGAGGGCCTCCTGTGGTTTAAAAAAGATAAATCACTGGTTAGCTTGGCAAGTGCAGTTTGTGTCTTATATTACATTTTGTCTTATTTTTCTAATACATACACTGGCCTATTGAAAAAACAGGCATCATTCTCCACAAAGGCCCTTTTCAATCCTAAATGTTTGTAGTCCTACATTAAAGATAAGTAAAGAAGTCATGAAAGTAAAATAAGTTGTCATGAAAAGTAGTAAAATAATCCTGTGATTGATTTGCTCAAATTTAACAAGTCTCAAATTTTCCCTAAATTAGGGCGGTAACATCATCATTTCAACAAGGACGCAATCCCGTTTCATCATTTCAACTCCTCAAATCTTTCCTTGGTCCCATTCCCACTAACCTCCTGCTGGCCCTGTTCATGGAGCAGCTTCCCCAGGTTGTACAGGCAGCTGGTGACGGAGCTCTTGTGGGCGTGGGGGTCCTTTAGGTTCTCATCGGGAATGTCGGCACAAGTCAGGAAGGTTTGCTTGGCCTCTTCCAGGCTGCCCTGGTTCATCAGGATGATGCCTGTGTTCAAGTAGGCCGCTGTGGGAAGCGGGGGAGAGAGAGAGAGGGGTGTTAGAGCAGGAGGGGTGCAGTCTATAGGATGGGATGAGAAAGAGGATGTAGTAAAAGGTGGAGACAATGTGGAGGATGTACAAAGATAGGTGGGGCAGATCGACATATGGAAAAGGCTATAGCCAGAGGAGAAAGGACAGAGATCAAAGGGACATCAAATGTGAAAAGCAGTTAAGAAGTAGAAATAAATTAGGATAAAAGGAGATTAAGATAGGGAAGAAGAATTGAAGACGACTTAAAAAAAAAAGGGGTTCTGGAAATAATGCTACCGTCTGTCCTCCTTCATAAAAGCTGTCCTTCACCAGAGCCTGATACAGTGAAAGACTGAGCCTCATCCCACATACAAGCACTCAAGTGTGAGATTGAATCTCATCATTTCCCCGTGAGGCAGAAATAGCCTTATAGTGCCTTCCAAATGACCAAGTGGCAAGGAACATCTAATTCAGCATTAAAATTGGACCATGATGGCGATCCAATAATGGACCCTGAACACACGTCGAATAAATTCAAGCAGACTCAGCCAAATTGACCAATGTGTGAGAATTTCTAATCGCTTGTAACTGCTCCCCGACTCATAACCACTCCAGTCGTGTAATGTATCAGTTAGGAAATTAGACTCTCTAGGTTTACTTACATGCCAGAGTTGGCCGACTCCCAATGGCCAGTTTATAGTAATGCAGCGCCTCAGAAAATCGCTCATTCTCCTGGAGCAGCAAACCCCTGGTTGACAAAGAAATGCAAAAGTTTAAGAAGTTTCAAGTGTGTGTAACCACACTCCCCACTTAACTGTGTTAGACACAGAGCGAATCCTTGAGCTACTTAAATGGGTTCACTTTCCATATTTCTTTGATTTGTCTCTCTCTTTTTAATCTGTGAAGGTAAATGTACACTTTGACCAAGAGGAAATTATAATACCTCAAAGTGATGAGGGCACTTTGGGTGAGAGCTAAGAAATAAAAACACGAGAAAAACTGTGGGCAGCTTCTATATCCCTTAGTCAATATATCAACCATCCATCATGTTGAAATGGCACCTCTATTTTTAAGAATGCAAAAGCACCATAATTTGGTTTTCCCCTCTCTCTATGTTGCTTTGCCAGCTTCCTGATATTCGTAACGTGAGAGGGAGCGGAGAAGGGGGAAGAAAAACAGCGTCAGCATGAGAGCGAGAGACGTGGGTCTGCTATGAGGTTTTGGCACCTTTGACACCTTGGGTTAATGTGAGTATTGGAAGTGGCTTTTTGTTCTCCCTCAGGCCCGCAAATCACAATTAATCAAATCAGTAGCAGGAGGAACAGAAGGCCACCTGGGACACACTAAGTTATTTCCTCTCGCTTTGTCACACTCTTGCATCATGCCTCGCACTGCGTCTCAGCGACTGCTTCTCTTCTCTTATATCAGATCTATTTTTGTTCCACTGTCTTCAAATACCTCCTGTCTGTCACTCTCTCTGACTTTATGCCTCATTCCCTCCCTCTCTCTCTCATCCCCTCTCTTTCTCCCAGTGTAATCTCTGGTGATGGATGGGAGGAATCCAACTCGTTTGTGTCAAGATATTGCAGGCAGGAGGAGGAATGGGCATCTTTACCACTCACAGGTTATACAGCATGTCAGCCATGTTCCCTCGGTAGTACAGAGCGTTTCTGTACGCCTTCTCCGCCTCTCCCATCTTGCCCTGGTTCTTCAGCACGTTCCCCAAGTTACCCCAGGCTACAGGAGACATGTGTGAGTCAAAAGTAACATTTTCAGAACAGAAAAACACAATGCTAGTATTATTTAATATTGATATTATCATTGTTACTGGTATTGTGATATATCAAATTGTCATTGGTAATGGCTGTTAATTGCCAGGATCGACAGTTTTGTTGTTGTGACCAGTTATTTAAAGAGCACATCAGCCTCTAAATTGGGTTTTTGAGCTGTAAACATAGTTACATGGCTTCTATATAGTGAACAACATTAATCCTGTATTTGAATTCAACATTTTAAGTCCTGCATCTGCTTCTAGGGGAAGAAAATCATTGTTGCACTGCTCTCTATGGGTGGAAAGGTTAAACCGTGTTACACTTCTGGCCACACCTTAACCAGTGATGTCAAGGTAGGTACTTCGCCTTTGGCAGCGTCAAATGCTAATGCTCATATTCAAATTAAAAATATTACCCCAAGTAGACATTCATTATGACAGACATACACCCCTATTCACTCTCGCACACTACCCTACTTTTTTTTTTTTTCTTTCAAAATTGTATACTAGCTGTTTATGTACTCTTTAACACTCTTGAAATATGAATTTGAGGAGACAGACCCAGCTTGATGCCATGATAACTAAGGCCCATTGCTTACCTTTAGCAGGGTTCACGCTAATCCCAGACTTGTAGAGATTCTCCTCATTGCTCCAATCCCTGTTTCTTATAACAGTCCTACTTCCATTGAGCAGCACGAGCCCCGTGCAGAGACACAGCAGCACAGCCTTGCCGCCTCTAGTCCTCAGTCTGACATACAAGGTCCTTGCGCCGACAGCAACCAGTAAACAAAAGCCCATACTGGGGATGTATAGCACCCTCTCCGCAATCACAAACCCTACATAAAAGAATAGGTTGGTGGCTGGGATGAATGGTAATGTTAGAAGGCCTAAGGAAAATACCACTAAGTTTTCTGTAGGGGGCAGAGACATCCGTGGAGGGCAGTGGTGGAGTTTAGCCGATCCGTTCAGTGTGGTCTTTGGCGACCCCGGCTCCGAGTTTGTGTTGTGGTTCGTGTAAGGCGCGTGGTAGCCGTTCCCAATGGTGACTGACTTCCCGTTAGCGATTTGGGCTTTCCCATTGGCCTCCTTGGCTTTGGAAGTGGTGGCGCGAAGGCCAAACAAAGCCAGGAGGATAAATCCACCATAAAAGGCAACGGTGTGAAGGTTCCTCCAGTCAGCCAAGGTCCTGACCAAGGGCAGGGCATCCATGGACCAATCAAAACTGAGCTTGTCGGGGCAGAGAAGGAGCCAGGCGTTGGCAGCGGGCAGGTGGAGGAAAGTCAGTGTTCGAGTGAGAAAATGTGGTGAGTCAGCCGCAGGGTTGTCAGAGTTGGAGAAGTTGGGGGGCTTGTTGCCCATCCAGTAGAGGCGAGCTGACAGAAGAATCACTCCCCAGGAAGCCAGCACACTGAGACTCAGCAAAACACTGATGTTCTTTTTCTGAAAGAGAAGAGAGAAAAAAATTCATACTAAAACACCTAAATCAACATTTCAGTCCTGAGGACCTTGTTCAAAGCCACAACATTTTGTCTAAGTTCCAGAACACCTGAAATTGTTTTCCTCTTAGAAGTCGAATTCAATTCCCATCAAGACATTCAAGACTTGGATCAGAGTTGAATCAGCACCACTGGTCCTAACATAAAATTGTTTTTGGTCTCTTTGGACAACAAGTTGTTCAGTCTTTGTTAGAATGCATGTCACTGTGTAAGTTTGGGATTTGATTTAAGACCTCCCAGATTTAGCCTTCCACTGCGATACAATAAGAGACACTGTGCACAGATGAGGAAAGCAATCTGTGGAATGTTTTTGATAGCTGCCTGGGGCATAAACCACATTCATGTACAATCATATAGCCAAGCACTCTATGTAACTTTGGCAAAATCTTTAACATTAAAATGCACCATAGCCAGAAATAACATGACTCTGTTTATATACAGACACAGAAATAATTTTTAGAGAAATATGATATATTGAAACTGGTGAAAGACACATTGGGATTTTGGACAGCTTTTTAGTGGATGTCAACACGTTTTGATTTGTCAGTAAACATAACAATCAAGAACATTTTACACAGAATATCACAACCTGTCTCTTTGCTGATGTTTGATTAGCTGGAATAATTCCCAAAGGCACAAGGCTATTTCTGTCTCCGACTATTGTTTTCTCATTTTGTAAAAGTGGGCTTGATGAAAACTAAGAAATTAATATTTATGTTGGCTGTCATAAACACCTGGCTTATATTGCACTCCATATGGTGTGGTGGTCTACGTATCAATTATCATATGCCCTTTAATATCCACAGTACTTTAACCAATGTCATTACATCAGTGAGTTCACAAGCCAGGAAAACTGTCTTCCACATCCAACCTTTTAAATTGATTGCCCTCTAAAATGTTTATTTGGGTGAGCGCATGCCAATAGTTTGTTCAAGGACTTCCTTTGCCCCATGAAGTCATATAAATATTGCAAAACAAGTCTAATACTTTTGCACCAGACCATGATATATGACTGAAGTAGAATTTACAATTGCATTATGAGTGCAACTTTAAGGCCTGCTGTATTGCCTGTAAATCAAATCTACTTAGGGCTTAAAGAGGGAATTTCCTGCATGAAGAATAGGTGTCTGAAATCAAAGCATAGAGAAAAAATACCCCTCCAAAAATTATAATGGATCTTCAGTGAGGAAATATTTTAGAACATACATAAAAAGTAATCCACAGTTAGTTCAGTTCCTTGTAACCTATAAACGCGAGAGGTCAACTTTGAAGTGTATTTTGAAGCAAGAGGGGCTTTCCTCCTAAGTCGATCCTCGCTGCCTGTCAGGGTTGCAGGGAGTGTGACTGGTAATCAGCTTAGGACTCATTGTGTTGGCATGCAGATGCTGTTTACATCTCATAAGAGCATTAATTCTGTAGCATGATCAGCATGAGGTCTCTCATTATACTGTCCTCTGTCACGCAACACCTCATGTATGGCAGTGGCAATGTGGAAATCCCAGCCTGGCGTTCACTACAGCATCGACAAACTATTTATTATAAACCTCTAACAAGAAATCTTAAAGTATGTGAATTCACAAAATAATGTTTACAGAACAAGGGAAGTGTGATATTCTACTGGGCTAAAAGTGTAATTTATTTCAGTTGCTTCACAATGGCCTTCATAGATGTCAGCCTGTCTGTAGTTTGAGTTACAGTTGCCTAGAGATGACAAGGTCATATGATTATATCCTTGACCTCTTGACCTTTGATCACTGTTAAATTACACTTGTCAAAACACAGGCAACACAATTCCATAGTACTAGTAGGGCAAGAACACACAGCTGTTACACCAATGAGACATTTTGTGTTTGGTTCAAATGGTCTGGTGCTGGTTAAAGCAGATTCAGTGGTGTGTTGATGCCAAGATTAAGCAATTTTTTATTTTATTTCTTTTATTTATTAAACATTTATTTAAAAAGCAATGTCATATAAACAAAGTCTTATTTACAAAGACGGCCTGGCAGCCTTGACCAAAAAGAGGCTGTTATTTGTCTTCCTGTCAGTTTAGTGGTCTAAATATGACATAACATCAGTGACACAGTCCATGCTTTTCACCAGATGTGAACCTGAGAGATGATCAAGGAGTTGTCTCTCTCTTCCTACTGGCTGAGCCCTTGTATTTGTTCTAAGCAGCAGTGTAACATGAACTCTATCTGAACTTGTGCGGGAGGTATTAGAGCTGTGTATGTGTGTGTGTGTGTGTGTGTGTACAGCATTATTATGTGGGAGATAAGAGAAGGTTGTGCAGACGTGTTGTAGTAGTTCTGCCATCAAAAGCTCGGCATGGCTTTGATATACCTGAAAATAGCCAAACTCACAGCCTCCATAATTCAAAGTGCTGATTCAGCATGGCGCTAACTTTTGTTTTTAATCCCCTGAGTGGGGGGCAATAGTTTAGACTTTCTGTATAATTATCTCTAAATGTATTGAGCTCAAGCACCATAAACAGATAAAATCCTATTTAAAAGCCACAGTGCACAAGGCACAAACTTCCATCCCTCTCATTAGTAAACATGGGCCCCACTTAACTCTCAAGGGAGAGCTTTTGAAAACATTTCCTACCAGCTAGTCTTAAAATGAGCCTGCTTCAGTAAGCTAATGTGTGTACTCTCAGAACAGGTACGGAGAGGCAAAACACTGGTATCCACCATCCAATCGTCTTAGGTTTAGAATAAGAGGTTTAGGATTGACTCGCCTGACCTAGTGGCTCCAGTTCAGTTTTTGATTTCTGCAGATGAGATGAGAGACGGAAAAGCATGTTCCCCGGGAAGCTGAGGAGTTGTCTTCTTTGAGATGAGGTGTAAGATAGGCTAATTACAGAAAGTCACTTGTCAATAGCAAGATGGCCAAGGGCCAGTTCAAGGAGTTCAGAATTTTGGAGAGGGAGTGAGGAACTGAGAGAGGAAAAATTGGATATTGATTTGGACACTGAAAGGCAATACACAAAGGATAGGAAAGAATGTCTTTGACACAAAAGGGGGATGTGCGTATTGATGGATGAGCCCATATTGCCTGTCAAGGGAGGAAACTGTGTGAGAAATCCAATATTGCTTGGTATCAGAAGATAAGCCAATTCCAGCAAGAAAGTCATTTGTGGTGTTTAGGTGAATGAGCTTCATTTTACCCCTCGCTGCCTTGTCTTTTCCTAAATTGTTCCTTAATTGACTTCCCAATCAATCACACACGCAACTCAAACAGCAAACCTTGTGATTCATCAATCTGAGCTATTTTGTGCCAAAGTGGAGGCTGGTCCTGCTTCTTAATGATGTATGACCATAAATTCACAAACTCAGCAACTATAGTTATCAACCCAACATTAGTCTACTTTTAGTCTACTTTTATGTGCAACAGGATAGCAGGTCGGTTAACCCCTCGCACCCTGAGTTCCCCCTCAAATTTCCTCTTAATTAAGTAGCTACAAAGTTAGATATACATATTCCGTATCTGCTCATTCAAACACTTCACTGAAGCTATAGCACACTTAAATTGAGTGAAATACTGAAACCCACTGAATCTTTCCCCTCTCAACTACTCACTCTAATTGCTCTGAAATATCCCTCCAATCTCTCTCCTTAGCTCCTGATTTATTGATTTTCCTAGCACTTGCCTCTTACATGATCATTATATGGTCACAGGAATATTGGCAGCACACTATGCCCCCGTCCCTTCTCCTCCACCACTCCTTACTGTTGGCTGCTTTCTGCTTTTTGGTGATTTAGAAATTGAAGATTATTCTACTGTTACACTCATTGTAAGTCACTCTGGAGATAAGCACCAGCTAAATGCCTCAAATCTAAAAAAAAAAAAAAAAAAAAAAGGTCCCTTAACAAGGGCACCTATAACTCTCATATATATCTATCAATCTGCTCCAATAATTAGTTTTGAAAACCAGCTAACATTAGATAAATACTGTAATACTTAAATAAAATAATAATAGTGAATAAAATAGTAAATAATAATAAAACATATATATCAGGAACGCCAATCCTGCAGATTTTTTTCCACAGATGGTGAATCTAGATGGTGTATCTTGAAAGAAACCCCTTACTCTTTGATTCTGAGGGACTGACACCAAAAACTGATGTTTACTGCTGATGTTTTAGATTGTGTAGGATTCTACTCAACTGTAGCTGCGCTGGAAATATCTTGACGTGACGTCACATCATCTATGTTTGTCTAGTTATCTGCAAGAATAAGAAGAAAACACCAAACAACAAAATGGAGGTACATCACCAATAGCTGTTTTTTAACAGTGTTAAACTGTTTCAGGGTGGAATTTTTGCTTAAACTTCACTGTGTTTTCAGTTTTAGTGCTGTCTAATTGGAATTCCTGAAGTCTGTGTCTAGCTGATGGATTGGACTTCATGAGATCTCTGTCTAGCTATGGTGGATTGAACTTCATGAGATCTGTGCGTAGCTATGGTGGAAATCAGGCATAATCCCCAGCCAACTGTCAAACCTAACATCCAGCTCGCTCCGAGGCTTTGAACCTAAAGCTCCTCCACACATCTCCTCCACTTTGGATCCTCATTTGGAAATTCAGCGTTAATTCCTATGGCTTTCTCTCTACTACTTTTTACTTTCTTTGTTTATCCAATACTTTGTTGGATTAACCCTTTTCTCTCTCTCTCTGTCTCTCTTTCCAGCCTCTCTCCAGCCTTTCATTGCCATTCATTATTAGCTCTCATTTTATTAATCCCAGCAATGTGTGGTCTGCCTGTTGACACTATACCATACTAAGTGTTTAAAGCATGTTGGAAGAAACAGCGGGATAAGGCAGACTTTATACACACCGTTTAAAGTTGCTGAGGACTGACACAAAACAGCAGGGGAGCGATCTTCCGGACTTCCCTTGTTAAAGTCATGTCCAGTTTAAACTGGTCGTAATTCTTCCCAGCATATTAGACTGGTCATGCATGGCCGGGGCCTGTCTGGAGCGCACCTTAGACTTCACACATGTAGTCTTCCTACTCCTGTGCAAGTAATTTCAACTGCAGTGTTCTCTTCCAAAACACTGTGTATTTTGGAATACATAGTATTTTTTATTTTTTTTAAATCTAATATCAATAATGATAATCACTATACGTTTATCATAAAGTATCTCCAAAATATAGACATTTTGCCAACCAAGAACTTGAATTGCCTATTATCCTTTAAAAGAGTATTGTTATGTTTCATATCAATCAGCAGGTACATTTTTCAAATCATTTTGGACAAGACTCTTGGGTTCAAGTTGAGGTGGGAGCTGAATCACACTAAAGCGGAGCAATTCTCATTCAATGAACTGTGAATGAAAAGGCCTTCAAAGTTTTGGACACAGTGTGTTTGCACCGCAGACATCCAGCAGCGTTCATATTTGATGCATTACCACTGACATGCTAAATTTTGATGAAAGGTACAATGAGGCATGCAACCGGTTCCCTTTTCCATGCTAATGTGTTCTGGATTCTGCTGACTCGGTGCGTTTCACCCAAGCCATCAGACAGCACCATGCCTGGCATTGAGAGCGCTGACTTTGATGGAGTGACCTAATTACCCAGCAGTTCTCTCCCTGAAAGCCCGGCTACTACGGGCAGGGGGACCTGTAATGAGACGGGTCACAGGTTGAAGTCCCACACCCCGTCTGAAAGGACAGCTGATCAAAGCAGGGGACCCGGTGTTAACTTGACATTTAAAGTGCTTCCTGTCTGAGTAATGAAGGGACATCAGTGTCTCCGATGGGGATTAATGCGACGCAGGGTTCCTTGATGCTCTTAAATAGATGTGATGCACTTAATTT
This sequence comes from Centroberyx affinis, assembly GCF_046629955.1. Lineage (NCBI taxonomy): Eukaryota > Metazoa > Chordata > Actinopteri > Beryciformes > Berycidae > Centroberyx > Centroberyx affinis. The sequence continues at coordinate 5,218 of NW_027280999.1, read as the reverse complement.
AGCTTGGCTGGCATGTTTTCAAAGGCCTTAAAACTCTAGCGATGTGCTTTTTCAACACAGGAGATACTTAAAAGGCTTCATATCAAACAGACAGCATAGCTCATTTGTGCTATCTCTGCAGTTTATCAAAACTAATTATCAACAGCTCAAACGCGTCCTCCAAGTGCAAAAAGTGCAATATCTAGATGTGTCAGAAAGAATGAAGATGCACTACTTTGGGCATGCAAATACCAACACCAACACAAGCAAAATAAAGAGCATGCAGCGGAGTTTGCAATAGAGGGCATCATTTCACAGCTGAATGCCTCTGCTAAGGGATAATTGGCACAACATTCATCAAGCCGTCAGCTAGTTGCACTGAACTTAATCTGTGTGCCTCCAGGCCTCATTGAGACAAATGAGGAGGAGTAGCCCGTAACACTTTAATTACACACCGGTAAGGACACATCAAATCCTGCCAATCTCCATGTGGCCCCGGCAAAATGTTATCTGCTATCTGCCATTTGGCCTGAGGTGCACACACTGAAGCTTTAGTACGGAAATCCAAAAGATGTGGAATATGGAGGATTAGGATAGAGGTAGAAAAAGTCCCTCTGTCAAATCCAACGTCATTTTTCTTTGAAGTATTTAGTCTCACACCTTTGTGGATTTAGAGCTTTTTGTGTGTCACCTTTGTCCAAAAGGTATAATCAGTGATTTCTTTCTTCTTTTATCAACTAAATGCAGAAAATCTCAGCTCAGCGGTTAAACAAACACCTTTATCCTCCTGAAATGCAATCTTGTCTGTCAAAGTTTCACAGTTTACCTCAGGCTTAGAGGAACGATCAGTTACTTGACTTTTCCTAGTGCCAAACAAAAGCAAGCCATTTTCCCTGTGCCCTATCTAAAGCCAAGAGGCTCATTCATCAAGCTGTGTGTTTTTGCCAGTGACAAACTGGTTGTAGAAAGAACAAAGACATTAGGTTCTTATGACGGTGGCATATAAGACTCATTTTCCCTTGAAATTTCCCTCCTCGATAGACTGCAGTGCTAATACCATTGCCCCTCTCCGTCTCCATCTATCATTCTCTTACACTCTCTCCGTCCTACCTTATCTCATTCGGAATCTCATTTCAGTCTGATTAGGGAGTTAATAGGATGAGAAATGGAGTGCGAGCCGAACCGCATCTGTCCCCCACTCCCACACGGGGGCTGATTTGCATTTCCTTATTGTTTGTGGCTGCAGTCAGCCGGTGATCAGGTAATGTGATGTGGAGGATTTTCCGTTCTCCTGCCTCATTGTAGAACAAATAGAAAAGAACTGAGTTAAATTGAAAATACTTTATGCTGTTTAATTGTGCTGCATTGTTCTCTACCCCAAGTGTTTTCTTCCCCTCTACCTACCGTCTGATGCAACGGCAGCTTAGCTGACTATGTCTCAGCAGCGGAATGTGATACAGGAGAAGCCGGGCAGACTGCTCCCGAGGTGCTCTCTGGGCCCAGCGGGTGAGAAAGACCAAGGACAGATAAAGGAAAGGAAGTGAGAGCATAGTTTCCCTCTCCCCTCGCTCGTTCCCTCGCTCGCTATCCTCCTCTCTTTTGTGTTCCCATGTGTCGCAAGACGTCTGGCTCATAATCGAGGAAGCGATTGCCCCGGTGGCCGGCCCCGGCGTATAACGAGCTCCCTGCCAAGATAACCACGACTGGGGCAATGGAGGAGGGCATTGCCAGAGTGATAAACGAGCCAGATGTGCCGGCGGTGGCAGGAGGGGCTGGGAGAGGGGGGTGGGGGGGTGGGGGTTGGCACCGAGACCTGGCGGCTGGCACAGGGACACTCGCCAGCACGATTGTGTCTGGGCAAAGAGGTGGAGGGCGTTGATGACATACCTGCTCCCCCTGGGTGATAGACACACAGAGAATGTGATTTTTCATAATGGCTTCTGACAGCCACGGCGGGTGATGAAATCTTTCAGACTGTAATGCAACAGACTGGAACATTGGAAAAAGGAGCGCTCAATATCTTGTCCCAGGCAGGACCTTGCTATTTCATTTCCTAAAGCTCCCTCTCTTAACTTTCTTTGTTTATACCGACTACTTTTTTGTGGTGTCACACCTCTCCCTCTCTCTGGTGTGTGTATGTTTGTGTGTCTGCCTGCCTCTCCATGAGCGAGTGAATTACACTCACTCTCCTGCCGCTTAGCTACTACATCATGGTTTGGGAGTGTTAATGGATGACTGGGTGCTAATTGAAAGACAGGTGCTGTTTTGCATCTGCTAAGGTCTAGTGGTTGTGAAAGCACACACACGCACACACACACACACACAGAGACACACATACACAACTCATTTCTGCCGAGCAGCGGAGAGAAAAAACATCACAACTCCCTCTCTCTCCACTCTCTGATCCCTCTGGGCTGCTCACTGCAAGCCCTCTAATAACAGTTCTGGTTTATCATGCTGCCAGAAATGACTACTGGAGAAGCTGCCCCAGGGGTATGGTAAAGCCTTGCACACTAGTAGGTAGCAAACACACACACACACACACACACACACACACAAACAGGAATACATACACATTTTCACAGGACATTTGTAATGTAAAGGGTCGGGGTTAGGGCTAGTAAACCATATTCACACAAACAAACACACAGAGGTATTTATAGACATTTCCATAGGAAGTTTGAGATGTACAGGACAGGATTACATCACAAACTTCACAATGTTGACACAAACACACAGAGGTATTCACAGGTGTTTTCACAAGATGTAGACAATGTAAACGAGATTTCCATGCACACACACGCCATTTGGGGCCAGACTGTCCTTGCTCAGTAAACCCAAGGGGATTTTTTATTATGCTAGTTATGTTTTTTACGAGGGCCATCATGTTGGCCGAGGAGCAGGTTTTCTAATCAAATGTAGAGTGCCTGTGCGACGAGGCTTTCCAATCACACACTGAGTGCCACAGTCAGATGAGTCAGTGTGTCCTGCTTGTCCTCCTCAAATGACTTGTTGTTGAGTTTGGATGGGGAGAATGGAGTGTTCCTGCGGAGGAAGCATGGTGTGGGTGTGTTTAGGGGCGGGGAGGTATGTTTGGATCGCTTACTTCACAAGTGGAACAAATCATTTAACAGAGCGGGGTGTGTTATTGTTTTCCTGCGCATACCTTTTGTCACCTTGAAATGAAAAATTAACTCACCCCTAAAACAGTTTTTCCTGTTCAACCCTTCTCTCTTTCACACACACACGCACACATAATGAGGCTAGATCCCAATCTAGATTTACTTGCATTTATGTGTATCCAATTACTGCAGCAAATTACAGTTGGTGGCAACTCTGCACACAACTGGATTACCTCCCTTCTGTATATAGTCTCTTCCTGTTTAGCAGATGAAAAATGAGAACAGCTTACTTTTCATCCAGCAACTGTGCAATCTGCATAGGCAAACAGTTTTCCCAATTATACTCTTAATGAAAAGCAAACAGTATGCGACACACACAACTTCCACATAAACAAACCCATGTAAGTACACACACACTTACACAATTTAATCCACATACAGCAACCATTAACAGCTGGCTGAGGTTTCCCTCAGAGGGAAGGAAGAGGAAATTGGATACGCGCAGACACCAAAGCACAGAGAGAGGAGAGCCAGCGCACACATCGGCCCCGGCGGCACGCATTCATTTACCTTTCCTAGCAGGAAGAGGAGCGCCTGGCGAAACCGCAGCCTCTGGAACACGAAGAGGTCGTACGCGGCCGACACGGCCAGCACCGTCACCCCCTGCTCCTTCCACAGCATGCTGGCCGCCGCGCACCACAGGCTCCCCAGCATCCACACCCAGCACTGGGCCACCGAACTGCCGCCGCAGCGCCTGGTCTGGAAGGCCCCGCGGGGGTCCCTGCGGAGTCTGCAGTGCCTCGCATAGCAGAAGAGAGACAGCAAGAAAAACAAGGCGGCCCCGACGTCCGCCCTCCCGACCACTCCGGCGACCGCCTCAGTGTGCACCGGGTGCGAGGCGAACAGAAGTCCTGCCAACAGGCTCCAAAGCCCTCCGCCCAGCAGCGGGCGACAGAAGGCGGTGAAGAGGGCCGCGACCGCCCCGTGCAGCCCCACGTTGACCAGGTGGTAGCCCCAAGGACGCAGGCCGTCTAGGGCGTGGTTGAGGCGGAAGGAGAGGGTGCAGAGCGGGCGGAAGGACTTGTGGCTGCCGCTGTGGGTGAGCAGGGTGCCCCAGAAGTCGTCATACAGGATGTTGGTCCAGGGCGTCTCTGGGAGAAGGTCCTGGTTGGTCTTGATGGCTCGGCTGGAAGAGAGGGATAAATAAATTGCCATGAAACAAAATAGTTTTCTTATTTTTTAACTTACAAATCATTCATTTTCTGAAAGATACAGAGGCAAGTACACAAGAATGTTTTGGATGGTTCGGACAATTCCAGAAAAACAAAACCAAACAGACATCTGTTTAAATTGAATTCAAAGCCCTACATCTTGAGACACATGCTGCATGTACAGCATAGTAAAGGATAATAGGTTTTTCAGAGTGCTGATGTTCCAGCCGCTGAATGTGAAATGTGATAGACAGATGCCTTCCAGGGAAACTATCCAGGTGCAGACAAGACTTGACAATGAGGATGGCAACTCTGATACACAGGTTTCCATTTTTCAAACATTTTGACCTGACGAAGATCCAAGTTGGATCGAAACATTGTCACTATCAAACTTTTGTGGCATGGAGCAAGTGTGCAGGCGTTACTCCTTCTTTCATTGACACAGTTTTCTGATTGCATCTATGTGATGTGCATATAATTACTCTCCTTCAACTCTGATACACAGGCCACAGAGTGTGGGATTTAACCCAGACACACACACATGCATGTGTTGTCGCTCACACACACACACACATACGCAGCATGTACGTATGTCACCTACACATACACACGTTCAGACGGCCAGGTGGCTACACACCCCTGAGGCTGCTTTGGAATCTCATAATTAGCGGATCATTAGGAGGGACAGGAGCTGCATTCGTGTACACTAACAGACTGCAACAAATGAGGTTCACCACAGGGATTAACACAGAGTGATGAATCGCAGCTACAACAACCCATAGCCGACTGGGAGAATGGTCAACAAAACATTAAGCATTACAGACAAATTCATAAATTTCATCAGAACTAAAACTTGTATAGAAAATATACATTTATTGTCAGCAAAATTAATTTAAATTGAGTGAG